>NW_027437193.1:34690996-34893496 GCF_033239565.1 Halichoeres trimaculatus
TATTACACGGTGTTGGAACAACCAAACAGACTTTTTGACCTCACATAAAACTTTGTCCTTTACATCACATTTTTACACTGAAACAACAAGTTACATTCAGTCGTGTGTGCCAACAGGATTACAGAAAGGGTTACAGGACAAAACAGGTTTTCTCCTAACCCTGTTGTTTGTTTGTTTTTTCATTTTGGGGCATTTTTCACTTAATTTGCCAGGTCAGCTGAGGAGAGATTGGAAAATGAGTGAAGCAGAGGAGGATTCATGGATCGGTTAATAGTGCCTGTTGATTGTAATTGTTTGGGCTTTTTTTGTTTGGATTAGTTAAGACATACTGAGAGGTGGGTAAAGTTTTGGGAACACACAGAAAATGATGTTGAAAAATGAATAGTTTGAAATAAGTATTTCAGCAGGACTCCAACTACAGCCTCCTGAGCTATATGTTTTTGGGAAAGGTCTTGAGATAATGTTTGTCATGATTTTGCGCTTTACAAATAAAGACTGATTGATTGATTGATTGGCTGATGTTTGCTGTTTGATTCACCAAGCAGGAGAAGCTTTGTGAGTATTTTGTTTGTGCTGTCGCCCTGAACGTGTTGTAACCCCACAGATGGAGACACAAACACTAAAAGGTTCCTCATAGGTCTGTATGAAACAACAAAAGGTGTACAACAATGCCAGGATGTGGAGCTTAGGAAGAAGACTTCCAACAAACTTTTCTTTCTGTACTGTGTTAAAGTGTGTAAAAAAAAAGGTGAATCATGAATGAAGGAAAGTGGGAGTTTGAGACTGAACAGTGATGTGACAGAAAGTCAGGAAGCAGATGAATTCGGAGCAGAGGAAGTTGCATGAATCCTGTTGAGCAGCGATGCTGTGGAGCAACAGATGAGATGTTGGTCAATACAAACTGTTGAGATGTGAAGTGATCAGAGGAAGGAACAGAAACAGAAACAATCAGGGGACATTAAGGCAGAGCTCCAGTTTGATCCAACACACACCTCAGTTTTTAAGAGCTGGGGAAAGTCTCTGTCCTGGATCCAGGACTTTACCCTGAGCTCTGACCCTGCTCACAGAACACCAGGAGGACAGAGACTCATCAGAGGAGACGGGAGACCGGACTTGTCTGTCACAGCCTCAAACATCTTCCTGAAAGCAGAGCAGCTGTGAGGCCTTGGTGCAGTGAGCTGCTTCCTGATGTAACAGTGTCACAGCTGAGAGCTGCTGGGTGGAAATCAGCCTCAGCTCTTCCTAAAACACAAGGAAGTCCACTTTCTGTGAGTGGACCCAGGAATGGTTGAGGGGTTTCTGCAGCTATCAGGTCAATATTCTGACTGAAGATCAGTCGAGATGATTCATGTATAAGTTTCAGTGATTTCACACTGACGGTCATTCCCCCTGATGAATCCACTCTGACGAGGAATTCACTGTTAATGACTGAGATAACAGCCACACTGGAAGCTTGGTTCAAATGAAATAAACAGATGAAGCTTTTTTATCAACCATCAGTTTCATGATTCATCCCCTGATTTTCAGAATTCAACCCAACGCCTATTCAAATCCGATTTCAAAAATCTTTACTGTACAATTTTAAAGTTGATTAATTTTCACTCAGTTAAATGTTTTCTGGAAATCTGTTGTCCCAACAACGCACAGAAATCTGGCTGTTATCTCATTCAGACTGGTTTGAACTGGTTTAAACTGGAAAAACTGCGCTGGAGATACACTAGCAGTCAAATGTTTATGAATTTTTCCAGGTTTTTCACTGAGAATTCATCAGTTTAATGTCTCATGGAAGTGAAATAAAAGCACAGAACAGCTGAAGATTAAAAAATGACACCATAAAATCAGATGCTGAGATGTTTTATCATGAGTTGTGTTTTCAGCTCTGCTCTCATCCACACAGAGATGGTTGGAAGGAATCAGGAAAACTTGGACACCTGGAGGACTTGGTACCCCCAGCGTTAAATACTTGATCCATCTCCATCACTGCTGAGCAGCTTTAAACTGTTTCTGTATAATAATGTAACGGTTCTAATGTCTGGGTAACCTTACCTTTTTCCTTAATCCTGACAGTTCAACACTTTCCTTTGTACCATTTCAAGCTCTTCACTGGGCTTGAGCCGCTTGAAATTCAATTAAAAAAACTGTGAAAATTGGGCTGTTTGAAAACTTTTGACTGGTATTGTCAGTCCTTCACTTCACTTTTTGTGTGAAAAGAGGAAAAAAAGTAATAATACTTTTCATGTTTATTACACTCTGAAGCTTCTAGTTTACACCTGCTGAGAAATAAATATATGAAAATGAAATCAGGCGTCTCCTCTGGAGAGGAACAGGGAACGCCACAGGGGGTCATCTGTTTGCATGTATGGGATACACAAAAAGCTCTGAGGAGAGCAGGAGCACAGAAACCAAGGAGAGAAGAAGAGATGGATACCAAATGTAGACTCAGTTCAGCGCGGCACAGCCTGTACGCCATCACAGAGATCCTCTTCACAAAGACTCCCTCTGTGTCTGTGCTCCCCATCAGAGCAGAGCGAGCAGAGAGCTGGGTGAAAAATGTCTCACCAAAAAGTGTCAGCAGGTGTCAGCAATGTTTCTCATTGAAAATCTGAGATTACTCAGACTGATCTGATCAGTCTACTGAAGTGTGATAAATAGTATTTAAAATGATTTCAAAACAACTGACCCAAAAGTTGCCAGAAAACATTGATGTCTACAGCATAATAGCATGGTCAGTACAACAAAACCCATATCATCAAGTTTAGAAATGAAATATTTTACTTTGAGATGATATTTTATAAAGAATAGCTTATTTTGTCAGTACACTTGGATAACTCCCAGGAAGGTGTTATTCAATACCTGTCATGTTTTTATGGTTACATCATTTGACAGTGTTATGAGACTGATTCTTTAATAGGTTTAAAATGGTAGAGCCTTCATTAAATACTTTGACACCAAACACTACAGAGATTGCAGCGCCACCCTTTGGCCCCTAGTCTCACACACACACTGTGGTGAAGAAATTACTTTTAACAAGACGTGTGTTTGTTTTGGAAAAGAATGGAGATCAGATCTTCTTTTTAACTACTTTTCTTTTTTCAAGACAAATTTCTACCAGATCCAGCTCCACGAGGTAAGGTATTTATCAACAGTTAGGTAGAGCTTTGCTTTGAAACCTGACAACAAGCTACCTTTGTCAGTTTGTACCATAGTTTAGTAGCTGCTATATTTCTCTCTACTCACAGCCCGGTGCTCTGAGACGTGTCTGTAACGTGTAACGTTAGTGAATCCTGGTTCTGTCCTACCATTGGGCATTGTCTGATCCTGGTCTGCTCTATTGTCCATTTTCTGTCTGACAGTTAGGCTCCAGTGTCCACCATCGCTACAAAATTAATCCCAGAAATCCTTTTCAGCAGAGAAAAACAGGGGGTACTGATACCGATCCTGGTTTGGGTGTATCTGTGCTCCTCAAAGCTCTATCTGTCTTGGTGGTAAGGGGCTGATCCAAAGTGCTGATCCAGAAAAACAGCTCTATGCCTCTTTTTTACTAGAGCTTTTTGTTACTTGATTTGAAATGTTGCCTCTGATGCACTTTCTTTTTTTTTTCTTTTTTTTTTTTGCTGCATTACCAGGCTACAGGGTATAAAAGTTTGCAGTTGAATTAAACCCATGTACATTCTGAAGCTTTGTTTTGCTGATTAACACTTAAATATTTAATATTTTTAATAAATTATTACCTTAATAATTCCATTTACTCATGTTTTACCCAAGCAATTACCAGTCTTATCCCATAGTAGGGCATGCAGGTTATTATTGGTATTGGTCGATACCCAAAGCCCAGGTATCAGTATCACTATCAGAACCAGAAAAGTTGGATCAGTGCATCCCTAAACAAAAACACAGATCTCTCTTCTCTCTGCTAAACTTCATCAGCTGGCCTGGTGTTGTCATAGAGACTCCGACGTGCTGTAAATCAATCTGATCCTGGTCTGCCTGATCAGGAAGCTGAGAGGCCTTTAGGAATAATCTATACTGATGCTGATAATCTCATGCTAAAGTGTGGATTATGATCAGGCAGATATCTAGAAGGGAGACTTTCTAGATCACTTAGAAACTCCTCACAGGAACTTTGAATTCATCTCAAGATCACGCTTTTCAAATCCAATATAATTTAATTTCAGTTTCCAGTGGCACAAATCTTAACCCACAGTGAAGTAAAAACTAAGAACGTGGAACATTAAATGTGATTTTTCCCAGGAGTACAACCTGCTTCAGAAACTCTCTGGCACAAACATCAGGCCTCTGAGCCGACACCGGCCTGAGTGGAAGGACTCAGAGAAAGACTAAACACCATCAACATTTACCTGCTATGAAAAGTGTCCAGGTTTATTTCCTACAGAGTTTATTATCAGACATTACATGTTGAGGAATGAGCTACATTAGAGAAGAGTAACATTTGAGCGTCTGTCTGCTGTCGCTGAATGGTGGCTTCAAAATAGGAAAAGGCATGAGGAATGAGGCGTTTATAAAACATGTTCAATCATGTTGAAATGGAGGAATAAATCCCTTCAGGACTCAAAGTTAGAACATAAAACATCTTCAAGAGATGGTTCAACCCCCAAAAGCAGGCTGCAGTAAAAAAACAGAGCACATTCAAGCTGCAAGTCCTCAAAAAGTTGTTCTTCCATTTATTTTACTGGTGTAAAATAAAAAATGACGATGACATTCTGAACCTAAAACCTATCTGAACCCAAAGAGTGGAATGCAGCGAGCGCTGAGCCCAAGTGAGAGTCACAGGGACAAAGAATAAGGTAGAAAAACAACTTGATGTTTGGCTTTAAAGTGCACAAAATCCTACAAACATACTGAGGAGTTACAACTGGTTTCAGTCAGAGCCTGCTGAGAGATCAGAGTCATTGTACACGTGAAGCAGAGCGATTGGTCTGAGAGAAAAACAGAACAAGCTACGCTACCTAACGTTCTGACAAGAGTTCAACATCCGTACATCAGCCTACGTCAGGAGAGCAGCCAGAGTTTTCACCTCTTCAGGAATGTAGAAACAAAGACACTAATTCATCCTACTCTTCTTCAAGCTCCATTCAGAAACATTTTCTCCAGTGTTATCAGACCGACCTGCCGTTAACAAAAACAAGAATGTGTCTGCTGAGTTTGTCTGGACATGTTTGGCGTAATGAACCTTTACCTTCTTACCGTGACAGTCAACCAAAACCAAACACAACTGAATTCATCCCCACGTCTCTTCTTCAGGGGAGAGAAGTGGGGGACACTCGTAACTCCTCTCCTTGACCTGTTGAAAGGGTTGAAAGGTGCTTTTTCTCTCAGCCACACACATAAATAAATTAGTTTACATTCAGCAGAAGCACGTCCGGGTGGAGGAGACGGAGTGAGCAAACGGAGCGACGAGGACGAACCACAGGATGAATGAGGTCATCTTCATTTTGTTCCTTCCTCTTTGAAAGCAGCCATTCCAGCTGCTGGTCCACGCAGCCTTCACCTCCTTTTTTTTTTAAGAGTATCTGATACTGTGAACACTCTTTCACCTCCTCCTACTTTGGTCTTTTTCTGTATTTACAACCACAGGTACATATAATGGCTAGTATACGTACGAATGTTTCCTTCTCAGAGAGGATGGATGCTCACATGTAGCACGTCCATCCCACAAACACAGAACGCTCTGTGTGCATCTGGGCACACACACACACGTTAGGCATTTGCTCTTAATGACCTCCCACAAAGTGCGTGTTTCTGCCCGTGAGTGTTTCTAAAGCGTGCGAGGTGCAGGTAGGCAGCTTTGTGATGATTGGAAGGGCAAGCTGTAGAGCAACAGGTCGGTGATGATCGGCATCACAGAGCGCCTGAAGTAGGGGGGGTCAGGGGGACGCTTCACAAAGCTTATCAAGTCACAGGAGGAAGCTTCAGCTTTCCCCTGATTGGAACGAGGGCCTCAGGTTCCCTGGAGTCCAGAGGAAAGGATTATTCTGATCTCTGGAGGGGGATTCATTTAAGACTGAGTTTCAAAGCTACAGGCAGGAGGCAGAGTTTTGGTCCTGGACTCCTTGCTTCACTCCCCCCATGTGACCACATGCGCTCCATGTTGGCTGGAAATTTCATGCGAGGCAGACGCTTTGAGGAAATGTCTGTGTGTGTGTGTGTGTGTGTGTGTGTGTGTGTGTGTGTGTGTGTGTGTGTGTTTGTGTGTGTGTGTCTGCACCCACTGCCTGGGTGAGGTTGAGTCTGAATGATGAGTCCACTCCTGATGAGCACTGAGGAGGTGCTGGTGTGTGTGTGTGTGTGTGTGTGTGTGTGTGTGTGTGTGTGTGTGTGTGTGTGTGTGTGTGTGTGTGTGTGTGTGTGTGTGTGGGTTTGTCAGGAATCAACGCTCTTCCTCTGCATCAGTTCAGAGCCTGGGCCAGGCTTGTGCAGGAGGCGAGGTAAAATCAGTTATGAGAGCTTAAAACTCCAGAGTGAGCTCAACGCCCAACTCGCCGGGTGATTTCTTGGTTAGGAGGCAGAGTTTCCTCCTTTGAATAAATTCTGGACCCAGGCGAGGGGCGTGGCCTGATGTCAGGAGTCGTCGTCAGTGTCCTCTATCAAGACTTTAGTGTCACGAGTCTTGGACCTAGAGTGAGGAAAAAAAGGACATGTTATAGCCCTGCATCATCACTAAAGATCAGTTTTAAACATAATGTCAGACTGGAATAAACTTGAAATAAGAATAAATAAAAATATGAAGGGGACGGACAAAAATACAAGGACAAAAAGTGAAGACACAGACTAGAAAAATGTCTTGACGATGAAAGAATAATTAAAACACTTTGTCAGAAAAGCAACACTTTCATTGTTGGTTGGTTGAATTCTACCAGTCACTAAAGAAGCTGTCTATATTTATCTCTACTCACAGCCCGGTGGTGAATCCTGGTTCTGTCCTACCAGAGCTCATCTACCAACTCCAACCTCACCAAGCAGAGCTAACGTATCCTGGCTCTTCATTTTATTGATAGACTCTCAAGTTTGAACAGACCACTGCAGAATAACTGCTGACTGTGGGTTGGAGGAAACATTAGCACAAACACAAAAGCCCCTGTGTTAGCCTTTAGCTGGTGCTCTATCTCTCTCCTGTTTATCTTTCTTCTGCTCTTCTGTCCTTTTTCTGTCTGACAGTTAGGCTCCAGTGTCCACCATCACTACAAAATTAATCACAGAAATCCTTTTCAGCAGAGAAAAACAGGGAGTACTGATACCGATCCTGGTTTGGGTGTATCTGTGCTCCTCAAAGCTCTATCTGTCTTGGTGGTAAGGGGCTGATTCAAAGTGCTGATCCAGAAAAACAGGGGACTTTTTCTAGATCACTTGAAACTTCTCACAGAGGTTTAAGATAAATTCAGCAGACAGTTTTCAATGTTGGGATTTAACAGGATTAAGTTTTTTTTGACTGAATGTTTATAGATTCAAAAACCTCAGTATGGACCATCAGACAGCCACAGAAAAGTTTATTTAAAGTTTAAATAGTCCTTTGGGGCTGCATGGTGGCGTAATGGTTAGTGCTGCGGCTTAACAACAAGAAGGTCACCAGTTTGATTCCCAGCAACGGAGTTTGTGTGTTCTCCCTGTGCACACGTGGGTTCTCGCAAGGTGCACAGTCCAAAAACATGCTCATCAGGTTAACTGAACACCCGTAGCTGTGAGTGTGCCTAGGTGTGCCAAATCACTGCTTGGATAAGCTCTAGCCGCCACCACCCTGAATGCAAAAAATGAATGAATGATTCCTAATAATGGAACAACTGACAAAAGCCTTAGAGGAGCATTTCTATAATTCATTTTCATAATCTGAGGTGGCCGTGCCTTTTTTTAAAAATTAAAGCTCCTTTTTATGAAAGCGTGCCATCCTCAAGCCGGTCCACCTCTCCTGCTGCCTCTTCTTAGTCTCCCCAAAACTCACCTTCATATGTTTGTCTTTGACTCCCTCTCATTTAGAGTAAGCAGCTTGTTCATTATTATTTCTTTGTCTTGATTTATTTTTACTACTGAACAGAGATGGAGAAAGAGAAATATTCAGAGAAACCCCTGAGCTGGATGTTTTTAGACAGAGAGAGGAGAATCTGTTCTCTGTGTCTAGGAAAAGCTCATTTTCAAAGTCACCTGAACAAAATGAGACACTGTTTTCAAAGCTGTCGCCCTCTGCTGGCCATGACAAGAACACAGTTTGTTTTTTTTCTTCTGTCTATTCAGTCTGCATTCTCTTTTCAGAAACAGACTGTTGACTCTAGCTGTTGTTGCTGTTGTTGTAGTTGTTGCTGTTGTTGAGACTCACTGTGAGGCCAGTCGTGGCCTGCGTAGGCTCATGCTGTAGCTCCTCTTCCAGCTCTTCTTGCCCTGTCGGTTCCTGACTCCGTCCTCCTGGTCCATCATCTGCTCCAGCAAGGTCTGGTCATCAGCATTGAGCGGAGCTACACTTATGTCCCTGACGGCCCTGAACTCACCACAGTTATTCAGGTGTTCATTCTCCAGGCGAAAGAAGTTCCACACAAAACGTCTGCAGAGGACAGAAAAAGGTTATTTGTCATTTCAGACTTTAACCCCAGGCTCACTCTGAATCCTGTGTGGGTCCGGTGCAGCTTCCGCATGTAATCCGTATCATTAAAATCACTGTTGTAAGCTCACATTAGCCCCGGGCGGTGGGAGTCCAACGGAAAGAATCTGCAAGAAGTTGAATATTCCCGGACGCCAGAGAGGGTCTGCGCCAAGCTGAATGAAATATGATGAGCTATACAGGAAGTGAATTGCCGGGTGGCATGAAGATCCATTGTTTTTCCAAATAAAATCAGTGTACAAACTGTTGTAACTTGACTCTTCTTTGACAGCACAGCACTGTGTGTAAATGTAAACATTACATCACACCCGGTGACACAAGGTCACAAAAGTGGGCGGCACACCTCACTCATTTTGAAAACAATGAACAACGAGAGACTCATTCTTGAAGTAGAAAGTCGTTCCATTTTATATGACACATCCCATCCTTATTATAAGAATAATACGAGAAAAGAAAAAAGTAACGTTATTTAAAATGAAAAATATTAGAGGAACAAAGCTTTGTGTAATTACTCATTGAAGAAGGAAATAATTCCTAAAGCACCTAACAACACGAGCGTGCAGTGTTACAGGCAAATACGTTAAGCTTGTTCTCGCCCAAAATCCAGACAAGAACGTGAACCCACGTGAGCTTCTGCTCTCATGAGTGCCCTTTCTGCACCCGGCACCGCAGCCAGCCGCAGCCTCTATCTGGAGCTGATGTGAGTGGCAGCTCGCAGAAAATACGCTCGGAATCTGGACTGCAACCGTTCTGGAGCTAATGTGGGCGTGGCGTTAGCCTTTGGCTGTCGTCAGTGGCTGTTGTTCATGTCAAAGTTGAGGAGCCCTGGGGTCACAGGATCGTACGCTATAAGCTATTCTGCACCCAGTTTACACTTCTGCTTCTGTCTCCTGCTTAAGTCTGAAGATTCTTCGTCTCCAGGCAAATCAGCCAAAAGAAAAAACAAATTTCCGGTAAAATACACTGACTCAAGAAGAAAGACAGGAGGGAGGGCAAGGGGGAGCTTCAAGAGAGCGAGGGGAGGTTTTTCTTACCGGAAAACCTCCATCGGAGCGAACACGGTGGCCAGTATGTCGGACATGCCGGGAAACCCAGACAGTGTGCTGAGGGTGACGGTAAGCGTCCATGAAAAACGTAAGAAGACGTCCTCCACGATGGCGCTGTAGTAATAAGCCTGGAGGAGGAGATGGAGACGGAAGAAAGGAGAATGAAAGAGTTCACACAAATATTTCCACGACACGTGTCGTCAAATGAAAGAGCAGATGGATCAACAAGTCTCCTAAAACACAGAGAGGAGTATCAGTGTGTGTATGAGTGTGTGTGAGAATGTGTGTGTGAGTGTGTGTAGCACCTTGTGGGGGTAGACAATCTCCTCTCTCAGAAAGGTGTTCTCTCCTGCGTTGCGGTCAAAGAGGCCCCAGTCCATCTTCAAGTCCCAGACCAGCGTGTAACAGGAGCTGACCACCAAACAGCTGATGTACAGGTAGAAGAAGATCTGTGTGTCTGCGTGATTCTCAGCTGAGGAGGGAAAGAAAAAACGCTAGATGTGAGCCACGATAAGGTGAATATTTTAACAAGAACACCCTGAATAAGACTTTAAACTCCACATCTCTGACCTTCTAATACAGGAGATTCATCCAACACTCCAAAACGCTTTTTTATTTTAATACAATGAACGACAAGCTCCAATAATACATTAAATAACTCAACCTATCCCTGCTTCAAGAGGGACATAAGTGCACGGGCAGAAAAAGAAAAGATGACGTTTCACAAAGGAGTGTGTAAAGCTAGTGTTTGATGAAAACCAAGATAGGAAAATGAGAAAAAAGCGGCCCAGCTCACTGTGTGTTGGATCAGAGATGTGTGAGGGGTAGCGCTGTGTGGCAGACCGTTGTGCATGGTTCAGTGATGAGACGTTCATGAATAATTCAGTTAAAACAAACAAATCATCTAAGTAAACAAGCTGAACTGAATCACTGAAAAAATGTGTTCATTTCTCAACTTCATTTAGGACATGATACGTAATGACTGAACCAAAAAGATGGAGTCGATCAGTTAGCAAACAGATTATATCTACAACCTTGTTTTACTCAGCTGACCATTTTAACATTCAATCATGTTTGTGTGTGGGAAATGATTCTTTTAGTAGCTTTCAGTTTTTAAACTGTAGCTTTATTTCCCTAAATTCTCAGCTCACTGGTTTATTAATCACCACCGGCCGTTCTCAGTACGATCGCGAGCAGAGCTTGACATTCGGCCATGTTTCAACTTCAGTCTCAACAAAACCTGATTCAGACACGGAGCTGCAGAGAGTACTGAATAGATCGGTGAACAAATCTTTTGACAGAATGACTTTGCTGAACTTATTCATTCCTGGAAAGACCTGCTTTTCCCATCACTAGCATAGTTACGTAATAACTTCTGTAATGTTCTCTAAGGTTCCAAACTTCCATTTCCCGTCATACGGGTGTGTCGCTGGTGAGCTTAGACCATAAAGCGTTGCTGGAGCCACTACGCCACCCACACAATTCTCTGGGGTGGGACAAAAATCGAAAAATAAACATACTGGGATTTTCTTGTTTGACAAGATCAAAAATCAGGATTCTTTGTCAAACAAGAAAAGTTCTCAGAGAGAGCAGACCTCCTCCATACATACTGTGATTGTCACCAACACTTTAGTCCGACTTTAATGTTATACTCCCTTTCAGCAGACTGTCTGCTACAATCTGGTGTTAGTTGCAGGTTTGTACGATAATTTGTTTCCTGACAGTGCTGAAAATGATGGAGACCCAGTTCATATTTCACAATCAGGATCTTAGTATCCAGAATATTGCCAGGATCTGGATCGTACTTTTACATCCGTCAGAATAATGGTGACCTTGTCTTGTATTGTTTAGCAAATCAATCCGACCACTTATGGTAGAGTTATATATACATATGGTGAAAACAGCCCTATCTGACAATGATAAAGAATCCGTTCAAAAAGTCCTGGATACAGACTGTGATCCAGATCACCTCCAAAAATTAATCACTTCTTCCTTATCCCATTTTGATTATTTCCTAAAATTTCATAAAGATCTGTTTGTTACTTCTTGAGATATAATGTTCACGGACAAAATATGTTTTTTTTCTAAATTCAAATTCTTCATTTCAGTCTCTGTTATACACTTGTTTTGGAAAAAAGTTACTGCTCTTCTCCAGCAGAGGGCGAAATGTTTCTCTCTGACTCATGTGATGTGCATTTTATGGGAAAACATGGCTTCTGATATAGTCTGTGGACATTATCATCATTAATTAACTTTTTCACATGGTCTGGTTTTAAAAAAGCAAACTAAGAATCATAAATAGCAAAGAATCACAATCTAAATCCAGTGTGTGCGTGTGTGTGTGTGTGTGTGTGTGTGTGTGTGTGTGTGTGTGTTTGAGTCTCCATCCTACCTTTGTGTGTGCTGTACAGCGCAGCGAAGGTGACGACGAAGAAGGAGGTGGAATATTTCCCAGCGTTCACCAGGTGAGGGAAGGCCCGTTTGGTGTCACGGTAACGGCGCAGACACTGGACAAACCGGAACCAAGCGGGAAGACACTGGATCACGGCACGCACGCCGTAGGAGTACGAGTTGCACACATTTCTACCTGCAGCGTGACATAAACACAGGGTGGTCATGTTCAGGCGTTGATGCATCATCATCGGACACGTGTAATTTCCTCACAGACGTCATGATTCAGCCTCACCTGAACTGCTGATGAGTCCGTCGTGCTTCTTCCAGTCCAGCTCAAAACTGTAGAAGCAGATCATGTACTCCAGGTCCATTAGAACCACAACCAGGGAGTTTAGCTGGTCAGCAAGCCAGAAGTCTGCGAAGCCCACACGGTGAAACGGAGCCGTCACAACTCGAAACTGAAGGAGAAGGTCAGCGTGAGGACAGGGACAAAGAGAAGGCGCTTTCAAAGCCGTCATCACTAGGCCCAGGCAAAGATCACGTTCCTGTTCATCACCTGTTCTCATTTAAAGTCAGGTGGTTGGAACAAAATCCCACACATTAAGAAACTCTTTCTGGACTCAGAGCTGGTCTGAGGTGCTCAGAAAAGTCAGTAGTGACAGATCTCAGGCTGAGGATGACTCCTCTGGATTAATATGACCTACAGACACTTTAGTGCATTAATTTGATCCTCCAATCAGGACACTGGTAAGAGCTGCTTCACATGACTCATACAGCCTCAAAGAAAGGGTACTGGGCTTTATTTAGTCTTTATTTTGTCCCTCTGCCACTTTAAATTTTTCCCAGCTCAAAAATATCTCTATTTTTCTCTCACTGGTGTTTTAAGGCCCATTTCCACCAAGCGGTTCAGCTCGGCTCAGTACAGCACACATCCTTTGACTTAAACCCGTAAAGGCCCCCAAATTACGATCTTTTTTTGGTTCCCGTCTGTTGGGGTGACAGACATACAGCTCCGACCCTAGTCACACTGTTACGTAGCTGACGCAGCTATCTGCATCCAGCTTACAAGCTGTTTACCAAGAGGGGGCACGGTTGGCTGTGGAAGCACGAACAGGATCAGGCTTTACTGATCCAACCTGCACCAAAATGTACTGATCCAAACCGGACTGCTTGGTGGAAACGGGGTTTTAAAAATCTCTTATTTCAGCCTCTGTCTGAAAGACTCTGTTTTAGCTACTGTCTCGTTAAGGCTCCCTGCTCCACAAACCCCCTCCCCCCTGATTGGCTGGCCCCTCCGAGGCCTGTTGGGGCTGGAGCTATGGGCAGACCTTGGTGTTTGAGGCCTGTCCCTCCAATGTGCCATGAACCAGTCAGGAGATCCTGATGTAATGACCTCATCATTGCGCAGGTCTGGTGAAGATCGCATGGTTAAATTTTTAGAGCAGGGTGATTTGATCAGTTTACAGACACATCCAGGACTGTTACTTTAAATCCATGTGTAAAGTAGAGGAAAGCAGAGTACTCCCCCTATAAAGACAATAAAAATGTAAAATACTGCAGATATTTTGGATTTTCCACATACTCTCTTTTCATTTTATTCAGGCAAAAAAAAAACCTTGTTCAGCAGCAGCACTGCTCACTCAGCACTTTAAGGCTCTGACCAATGCTCACATTTACAGAAACAAAGACTCACACACACACACACACACACACACACACACACACACACACACACACACACACACACACACACACACACACACACACACACACACACACACACAAACACACACACACACACACACACACACACACACACACACACACACACACAGAGAAAGCTTTAACCGCCCCTCTGGTCACACACTCACTAGTCAGCGAAACAAAGTAATTTTAGAGAGGACCCAGAAAAACACGGAGTGTGTGTGTGTGGTCTTACCAGCAGTTTGAGCAGCCAGAAACGCGACTTGTAGTAAAAAGTCTTGAAGGGGTTGATGAAGAAGAGGAAGAAGAGGCCGTAGAGAGCAAGAGGGTTGGCCTGCATCGGTATTAGGATGTTATCACTGAATAGACAACAGAGCAGGCTGACGCACCACAGCACACCCAACAAGCCTGCAATCTGTGTGCACACACACACACACACACACACACACACACACACACACACACACACACACACACACACACACACACACACACACACACACACACACACACACACACACACACACACACACACACACACAAAAAAAAACTCTGTTAGATCACTGGTTAGAGAACCAGCACTGATTTCTACAAAATACCACTTTGATTAGAAAAGTGTCAGAGTGTGAAAAGAGCAAGCACGTTTCCACTGTTCTTTATCTGGCTTTATAAGCCATTTGTTGAGTGTGTGTCTGTGTGTACTGACCTCGAACAGATGTTGGTGTGACAGGTTGTTTCTGGGGTTGAGTTCAAATATGAGGACGTGGTTAACTCCGGCCTGTCTCCAGCCATAGGTGTTGATGCCTGTGTGTGTGTGTGTGCATGTGTATTTCATAAAAACTGGTCAATAAAATCACAACACTGGATCCTGGTCAGATAAACAGTTTAAAAACACACACAGATGTATATCTGCAAACAGCTGTGGATGATAATAAAACAAAAATACTGCTAAGTTTATTTGAAATATATTTATAAAAAGGATCAAAGCTGCATTTAACATATAGAATAAATAATCTGTCCAGAGTTTTCAAAAACAAACTTTTAATAGAAAAACATTCAGACTCTTGATTGTCAGAGGCTGTAAATTTGTGAGGAAAAGGAATCAGACATGTGTGTTACTTCACTTCATTTTACAGTGTGTCATTTTCATTGAGCCGTAGATAAACTTTCATTTCTCTGCACGACTGTTGGATGTAATGCCTAATGACAATAAAGTTTGATTGGACTTGAAACAAAGAGAATTGATTAGAAACAAACAGATGTAAGTCATAACAAAACATTGTGTGTGTGTGTGTGTGTGTGTGTGTGTGTGTGTGTGTGTGGGTGTGTGTACCTAAAAGGAAGAGAAACTCGATGAGCAGGAAGCCTCCTCTGTAGATCCTGACCATAGGCCATACATCGGCACTCCTGCTCATCACGGCTCCTGAAACAGAAAAATTCAAAGGAAAGGAAAAAAGATTTTGGGTCAGAACAGACAGAGGACAAGTATCAGCTGTGCAGAACCAGAAAGGAGGGAACAAAAACCACAGACCACTCCTGTGAAAAACAGCACAAGGCTGACAATGATCCTTTTAGTTATCGATGAACTTGAATAAAAACTACAATTATGGATGCATGATATTGGATTTTTGCCGATATCCGATATGCCGATATATCGAAAACCCCTTTTGGCCGATACCGATACCGATAATCACAAGTTTGTTTGTTTTTTTCACTGTAAAGAAAGCTAAGTCTATCCTGTACTGGAGTTTATATGTTACTCTAATTGTGACCGTCTTATTTGTTTAAGAAACACACATAAAACAAGACAAAAAAACATTTGATTTTACCATAAATAAGAAATGTATTATTTTTTCAAACTCAAGACATTCAGTATTGAAATACAGAAAAATAATTTCTTTAGATCACATGAACTTTAAATGTACAATGCATTTTTAAACATAACCAAGTTGCATTTGATTGTTTTAGAGCTACTGTAACAACCTGGTGACAGACACAGAGCTCTGCAATGCAAATAAATGAAGTGCTACATTTTATTTAAGGAGCTTATTTTTCAGATGGAAAATAATAATAATCCTAACTGAATAGCACCTTATTGGCTGTGCATATCCGCAGAAATTTTCATATCTGCCGATACCAATAAACCTGTTTTTAAGCTTTTATCAGCCGATACCAATATTGTGCCGATAATATCGTGCATCCCTAACTACAATAAGTACAATAAGTGCTGTGATGATGGTGGTCTCTGTGTGTTGTAGAGCCTGACACAGGAGGGTATTTTCACTCCTGTCCCACAGAAAAAAAATCCTGTCCGGCCCAATCCCAGGCCAGAATAAAAAAAAAAAATCCTGTCCCGTCCCGCTCCCGGCAAAATGACTTTTCTTTTCACTTTTTTATTGAGCAATTCTTACCATCAAGCATTGACAATACCTTTATGTGTCAAGTGTGTATAAAAAACTGCAACAAGAGATCTGTCCAGGTCTGTCAGTTAAACAGATATGTCCTTATTTCTTACCTTGGGTTAAGCCGGGCTCACACTACAGGAATCAAACAATCTTAAAAGATTATGAAACTGGGTTGTATCACACATAAAAGGGAAATCTTTGCAGATCATCATCTCTTAAATCTTTAGCACACACTAACTGCAAGATTTGGAAATAATGACAGGATTTCACCAAGATTATCTGACCAGAGAGAGCAATGCACCGCAGTTTGACCTGAAGCTTTAAGCGCACTGCTGGGACAGGAGGAGGAGCAGTGGAGCTGTGTGCATCGGTGCCTTTTATCCATTATGTGCGTGCAGAGGGACAGACATGAAACTGTCGCTAAATCAGTCGATAACAGCATTATCTCACACTGATCTCTGACAAATAACAGTTTGATAAAGAATAAAAATTATGTAATTATGAGTTATTTTTAAAAGATTATTTAACTGGCTCCAGTGGGCCAGTGGAGTGCGCAGTCAGGTGACCCAGAGCCTTTCAGTTGCACTTTGAACCCAGCGAGCGGGCCACTTATAAAGTGGAGCCCTGATCTCGGAAGGAAGCAAAAAGCAAAAAAAATGGAGACTCTAGTGATGCAATGGCTGTAGACATTATCTGCAGTCAGTCAGTCAGTTTGTAGCACATCGTATTCTACGGTAGTGTTTACTCCCTTGATTCCTGCTCTTAATTGAATTTCAGTGGAAGACAGCTGCCAGGAGCACTGTTGGCTTCTGTGAAGTGTAGTTCTTTTTAAACACCTTACAGTTAGGCTTATTGGAAATAAACTACAAAATGCCGGCACATGTCACATGTTATATTTAAATTTTCTGATTGGTTCCCGGTCCCGTCTGCTCCTTTAAATCCCTAACCGTCCCAATCCCCTGATTGATATAAAATTGACTCACATCCCACAGGAATCCCACAGGAATCCCACAGGAATCCCACAGGAATCCCACAGGAATCCAGTGACCCATGTGGACAGTCAGTCAGTGGACAGGTGTTTCGTGGACAGACATTCAGTGAAAAGACAGTCAGTGGACAGTCAGTCTGGAAACAGACATTTAGTAGACGAACAGTCAGTGGACAGACAGTCAGTAAACAGACATTTAGTGGGCAGACAGTCAGTGGATAGACAGTCAGTGAACAGTCAGTGGACAGACAGTCAGTGGACAGAGAGTCAGAGAACAGTCAGTGAACAGTCAGTGGACAGACAGTCAGTAAACAGACATTTAGTGGGCAGACAGTCAGTGGACAGAGAGTCAGAGAACAGTCAGTGGACAGACAGTCAGTGAACAGTCAGTGAACAGTCAGTGGACAGACAGTCAGTGAACAGTCAGTGGACAGACAGTCAGTGAACAGTCAGTGAACAGACAGTCAGTGAACAGTCAGTGAACAGTCAGTGAACAGACAGTCAGTGAACAGTCAGTGAACAGTCAGTGGACAGACAGTCAGTGAACAGTCAGTGGACAGACAGTCAGTGAACAGTCAGTGAACAGTCAGTGGACAGACAGTCAGTGAACAGTCAGTGAACAGACAGTCAGTGAACAGTCAGTGAACAGTCAGTGGACAGACAGTCAGTGAACAGTCAGTGAACAGTCAGTGGACAGACAGTCAGTAAACAGACATTTAGTGGGCAGACAGTCAGTGGACAGAGAGTCAGAGAACAGTCAGTGGACAGACAGTCAGTGAACAGTCAGTGAACAGTCAGTGGACAGACAGTCAGTGAACAGTCAGTGGACAGACAGTCAGTGAACAGTCAGTGGACAGACAGTCAGTGAACAGTCAGTGGACAGACAGTCAGGGAACAGTCAGTGGACAGACAATCAGTGGACAGACAGTCAGTGAACAGTCAGTAAACAGACAGTCAGTGAACAGACAGTCAGGGAACAGTCAGTGGACAGACATTCAGTGGACAGACAGTCAGTGAACAGTCAGTAAACAGACAGTCAGTGAACAGACAGTCAGTGAACAGTCAGTGGACAGACAGTCAGTGAACAGTCATTGGACAGACAGTCAGTAAACAGACAGTCAGTGAACAGTCAGTTAACAGACAGTCAGTGAACAGACAGTCAGGAAACAGCGGTTGAGTAGATAGACAGTGAGCGTACTGACAGTCAGTTAACAGACAGTCAGTGGACTGACGGTCAGGGGACGGTCAGGGGACAGTCAGGGGACGGTCAGGGGACGGTCAGTCAGTGAACAGACGTTAAGTGGACAGACGGTCAGAAGACAGGTGTTCATGAAATGGATGTTGACAGACAGTCAGTGGACAGACATTCAGTGAAGAGACAGTCAGTGGACTGACAGTCAGTGGACAGTCAGTCAGTGGACAGATGTTTAGTGGACAAAAATGTTTACTGGACAAATGTTTAGTGAAAAATGTTTAGTGGACGGACAGTCAGTCAGTTGACAGACAGTCATACACAGACAGTCATACACAGACAGTGGGTGGACAGACAGTCAGTGGACAGACAGTCAGTGGACAGACAGTCAGTGGACAGGTGCTTAGTGGACAAATGTTAAGTGGGCAGATGTTGAGTTGACAGACAATTTGTGAAAAGACAGTTAGTTGACAGACAGTCAAGTGAACAGTCATTCAGTTGAGAGACAGTCATTGAACAGTCTGTGGACAGACAGTCAGTAAACAGACGTTAAGGGGACAGACAATCAGTGGACAGACAGTCAGTGAACAGAAAGTCAGTGGACAGACAGTCAGTGAACAGAAAGTCAGTGGACAGACAGTCAGTTAACAGACAGTCAGTGGACTGACGGTCAGGGGATGGTCAGTCAGTGAACAGACGTTAAGTGGACAGACAGTCAGAAGACAGGTGTTAATGAAATGGATGTTGACAGACAGTCATTGGACAGGTGTTTAGTGGACAGACACTCAGTTGACAGTCAGTGGACAGAAAGTCAGTGAACAGACAGTCAGTGGAGAAATCCAGAGTTTGCCACAGACAGGAGTGACTTAACGCCTGTGACTTTTTGCTCTAAAACACCAGCAGCTCTGTTACAGTCAGAAGTCAATAGAAGTTGACTGGATTGTGTAGTATGGTTTCTGACAGCTGATCACAGAACAACCAGACATGTGTATGCTGCTGACAGCTTTCATTTGGTGTTTTATAAACTACAACTTATCTCAATGGATGGAGCTTAAGGCTCCTGCCAAAATGTGAGCGCAAATTTTTGCTGACATTTACTGTGAAATTGGTCTATACATACAATACAATACATTTTGGAGCTGGGACAAACATAGGGTTAGACACTAGCTTGTTTAGGTGTGTAAATCTGTGTGACTACAAACGCTACGCTCATATTCACCGTGATGTTAGAAAACTAAAGCCCCATCTTTCTTATATAGTTTCCTTTCCTCCATTGCCTTCAACTACATTCTGCTGTATGAGCACAGCGGTGAGTCTGATGCAGCAAGCTGGTTGGTAGCATACACTAACACATTTCTCTGTCGCTGTAACCAATCACAGGTGGAGGAGACTCAACATACTGCAGTGCATCGTCACCTTTCCTGTCGAGTCTCTCCTTTCAACATTTTTTGTAAGTGGCAGAGGCATTTCTTGGCCTCTTTTCACTCCAAGATAAGCCACAGAAAACACAGAATTAGGTGCAGTTCAGATAATCCTTATTCATGTCATTACTCTACGACAGGGAGTCATAAAGTGCTGCAGTGAGTCATCTGACTGGCTGATCATTTTACAGCGCTGAATTTATTCAATTGAAATATCAACGTTCAAACCCAGAGCATCAATTAAAGTGATCACTGAGTCAGAGCAGCGATAAACTGCTCTGCCAGTACTGCATCCATCTCCATCAGGGACTCATTAAAACGTGCAGCTCTGTGGGTCACCAGGCCCTCAGTGAACATTGAGGAACTGTGTTTTATGACTCTTGGTATTGACGCAGATTCAGCCCCGATGCCTCCCTGTGACCAATGCTTGCTAAAATACTCTTAGTTTATTTGTAGCCTGGAAAGAGCGGCCTGTTATATTCCAGGAAGTTCAGCCTGAGTCACTGGATGGTTAAAAGTTTCAGACCTTCACATGTAACAATATGTTAAGATACAGTCTTTATGAAGACTCAGGCTGACTGAGGGGTGTGCTGTGTGTTTGCATGCAGCTGAGTGTGTGTGTGTGTGTGTGTGTGTGTGTGTGTGTGTGTGTGTGTGTGTGTGTGTGTGTGTGTGTGTGTGTGTGTGTGTGTGTGTGTGTGTGTGTGTGTGTGTGTGTGTTACCTGTTATAACCACTGTGACTATCAGGACAAGAAACACTCCACAGTACAGGCCTACTCTGAAGGTGGTCCAAGCAGGAGCGGGCTGGGGGCACACAGACCAGGACACAGTCAACACCAGAGAACGGCTCAGTAAGGAGAAAAAAGTGAACAGGCTCAGAGCCAAGAAAGTGTCAGGAGAGGAGAGATCCCCATCAAACATGAACTGAAATACAAACTGTTTTATAATGTGAACTACACTTGTTTCAAATGTATCAAACAGCTGATACAAAAATTAAATTAATTTCTCAGTAAGTTAAAAAAAATGTCAGTTTGTGAAAATTCCGTCTGAATTTAATATTTTTATTCACCCTGACAACTCTTTCAAATCATTTCCACACAACCGGGTTTCCTCATGTGAACAGTTGTAAAAGTGGTTTAGACACTGAGATCCTGTTAGAAAGGTGTCTGTAGGTGAGAATCTGGCCTATTGAGAAGGGGATGATGAAAGTGCAGCGCAAAAGTCTAATTTTATGATTTCTGGTGAGGAACCAATACCTCGGATTTCCTGGTTTGAAAATCCTTTTATCAATAATGTTTTTATTATTGATTGTTTTGCAGATAAACATATTTTTGCTCAGCGATCACCATGAGTGGAGTTCAACTTAACAGCAGTGGCAGAACTGGTGGAAGAGATACTTTCTGCAATGAACAGAAAGATGTAGGATGGGGTTATATAAGGCTTTCATCACTGTTCCTTCAGGCATCACAGAAAAAAAATCACCAGCTGATTCTTTCACTCCATAGGACTCCGTTATTGTACTTTAAATATGTTCTGGATTGTATAATGCATCATTTCCTGTGTGTTTTTGTAGGGAGGAACTGGAGTTCATTTCTATTACCACTTCTACTGATTGTGAGTGTGTGTGTGTTTGTGTGTGTGTGTGTGTGTGTGTGTGTGTGTGTGTGTGTGTGTGTGTGTGTGTGTGTGTGTGTGTGTGTGTGTGTGTGTGTGTGTGTGTGTGTGTGTGTGTGTGTAAGTGTGTGTCTGACCTGTGCTGCTCCCAGAGGAGGTACCCTCAGCCTTTTCATGGCCTTCTGTCTATCACCTCCCTCCAACTCTGTTGTGACCAACGCCTTAAAAAAACAAAACAAAAAAAACACAGACAATGTTTTGGGGTTCACTTCTTACATCAGTGTCAGGGGAAACAGTTCAAGGAGTGTTGATCCTGTGCTATACTATTTAAACTACTACTACTACTACTACTACTACAACAACTACTACTAATAATAATAATAATAAAAATAATAATTGTTATTATTATTAGGTGAAGAAGAACAAAAAAATATATATCATGCAAAGGACAAGGCCACAACTCTGAGTTTCATCCATAGCTTTTTAGCTCCAAAAAAAAAAAAACCCACTCATTTTTTTTATAGCAGCATCATTAAAGCAAAGCTATGAGACTCCATTCATAGTCTGCTGATAGCTGATGGTTCTGCAGGTGAAATGCTTCAATGATGGTTTATCTGATTAGTAAAATGAAAAGCAGATCTCTGTAGTTGTGTTTTTTAAAGCGATTGGATCCTGATTAGCTCCCTAATACACCACAACAGATCCAAGATAACAGAAATACATCATTAGCTACATGAGAGGTGGATGTTCCTGAGGATGTGTGTAAAAATGGGCACCTCTGTTTCAGAGATGATCTGCGTGATCTTCTTGCACGTGTAGAACGGGGCCACTTCAACATGAGCCACCCTCCAGTCCGCCCCCCTCGATGTCTCCAAGATCTTATCATGTTTCTTCAAGATCTTCCTGAAACCAGTGAAGTTCAGGTTCTGCAGGAAGCCAAAGAGAGACAGAAAAGACCAAGACTCTGAATAAGTTCGTCAAACCTCACTCAAACTTTTCCTCCCCTGGATATTTGACAGGCTGTTCTCTGCTGTTGAAAACAAAGTGCTTGGAGGATTCACTGATAATGAATATTTCTCCTGGGTGAGCCATCACCTGATAGTTCTGCAGCAGAATAAGGCTGAGGTAGAACTCGGAGAAGGCCAGCTGCAGATCCTTAATGTTCCTGTGTTTGCATCGCTCCTGCTGTGACAAAGCGAACACAGTCTTTCTCCTCCTGAGGCCCCGCCCGTTGGCCCAGGTCTCCCTCTGGGCGTCAAGCGACGACTGGAGCTCATTCTGCAGCGTGGCGAATCGTCGCTGAGCCTCAGCCAGCTTTTCTGGAAGATGATTGGAAAAAGAGATGAGGGGGACTCTAAAGATAGAAAAGCCATTTGGCACACAGGGCGCAGGGCTATCATTAGAGCTACGTCTAAACGGCTGTTTCAGACACATACGGGCGTGTAAACAGATTGTTGTTATAAGCCGTACCTGAGTAGAAGGTGTTGATCTTTGAGAGCTCTTTTTCACATGTTTGGAAAAATTTCTCCTCAAACTTAGCGTAATACCTCTTCACCGTGTCCTCATCTGTAACTGAAAGAAGATAGAGTGTTTGGTTTTAGTGAAAACAGGAAGAATAAAAACTGGTTTCTCAAAGCAACAGATCAACATAAAGCACAAGAAGGAGGGCTGGGACAAGAAGACTGAGGCCCAGGCTCTGTCTATGTAGGAAGGTATAACTGCAGACTTGGCATGATGGGATTACCCAGAATTCATAGCAACGTGACAGCAAACACAGGATTCCCAGGGGAAGCATCGAAAAGCATGGCAGAGTAAACAAACACTGTGACACAGAAAATTAAAGAAAGAGAAGAACTGAGGAGGGTGCAGCCAATGTTAATATTTCAAAAGTTCAAGTGTTATTTGTTTCTTACAAAAGTGTATTGATAAAAAGTAAATTTCATCCCATCTAGTCTGTACAGCCAGAGCCGGGACCACATGTAAACCAACCGCACAGTTGGTCCCTTTAGAGCAGACATGGGCTGAATACGGCCCCCAGGCCACACTCGGGCCTTCAGGCGACCCTGTCTGGCCTGCGTGAGGTCAATCATGAAAAAGACTAAAACTAAAATAAACAAAAATGACGGAATACAACTGTGCCGCTTTCATTTTGAAAAAGCATGGGTTGTTTCCGTATGGATGCGCCTGGGCATGAGAGCCCTGTGTGTGAACAAGGACACGTGAAGTTCAACAGATCCAAACAGATCCTCTCTCAATGAGGATCACCTCTCAGCTGTCTTTCACAGCCACCTCAGAAACTCATCCTGATCTCTGAGGGCTTGTTTAAAGCCCAGCCACATTAGATTCTTCTCACTGCAGAGGTAAAAAAAGTAAAAAAAAACAAGTGGAAAGCATTCAAGTTACTGTTCTTTTTATATAACGTTGTTTATAGTTTTTCAGTATTTGTGGAGTCTAACAGGCTAAATATAAAATAAAACGCTAATGCAATGATTCTTTTTATTTTCCTGTTCATTAATCCTATAGGAGCATTTTCCTATTTGACCTGCACACATATACACGCATATGAAGAACATCCTTATTCTTCTGGTTACCAGTAGCAGCTAATCACATGTACAAGTACATTTTTCAAAAATAAAAAGTTATTTGTGATCAGAATGAAGTCCCTTTTATTGTTGGTGTGGCCCTCTGACACAGTTCAGGTTTCCCATGTGGGCCCTTGTAAAGATTAGTTGCCCACCACAGCTTTGGATGTGAGAAAGGAAAAACTGTACAATAAGGAGCAAAGATGGCCTGGTGGTTAGGGTCACGCTCCATGAGGTTTGCCCTCCCCTCGCGCAGGTGGCCCAGGTCCAGGTCCAGCCTGTGAGCCTCTTTCCTGCATGCCCCCCTCCAATCTCACCCTGTTCCCTGCTCTTTCCACTGTCCTCTGTCCAATTAAAGGCCTGAAAGCAGAGGTGGAGGTGAAGGTGTTTCCCTCTCAGATGAAGAACAGAACAGTCTTTATCTGTTTGGAGATCAAACTTATTGTTTGGAGCTGTGTTTTTAGGAACAGCAGAGGGACACAGCCCATCCCTGTAAAGGCACCTACTGTGGTTCCTCCTGTTTTATGTCGCCCTACTTCAGCTGTTGTTAATAAAAGCTGATAAGTGCAACTGGTTGGAGCCAACGTCACTCGGTAGCCTGTTGGTTTGAATCCACCATATCATTAACAACGAGCCTCCACCTCAAACAGCTCACCAACTGTTGTGAAAAGAGAATTATACAAGATGAGATTTTATGTAAATTACAAAAAATACTGCTGGTAAAGATGCCGACAGAACAAACATATAATGATCCAGGAGACGAGCAGAAAGAGGCAGGACAAGGAGAAGTGTGTGCAGTAAGAGGCCGGAGGATTGTGTGTGTGTTGTGTGTGTGTGTGTGTGTGTGTGTGTGTGTGTGTGTGTGTGTGTGTGTGTGTGTGTGTGTGTGTGTGTGTGTGTGTGTGTGTGTGTGTAAAGGGGAAAACTGAAATGAAAGCCAGGTCAGGAGGTTCAGGAAGAAGTTCTGAGGCCACAGCTCTCATTGCTTGCTGTTTAAGTACTGATCCTGGGGAGACAGAGCATTCTCCACAGCCGCCCCCACCCTCTGGAGCTCACCACACACTAATATTAAAAACTGCTCTGATCAATCAATCAATCTTCAAACATCAGTTAGAAACTCACCTTTTCATTTATTTATGATGTACTGTTGTTTATGTTTTGTTTGACTTGTGTTCCTTGTTTTGTTGTTCTTAAAAATTCTTAGGTAGTTTTGGTGTTTACATAGTCAGAGAAAACAAGATTTTGGGATCTTGAAAGATCGTTCAAGATGCTCTGAAAAAGGCTTGATCAGGTCAGGCTCACCGTATGTTCAGCTCCCAGTCAGCTGTATCTTCTGACAGGCCTGTGTGATCTGCTTTTCTATGCTACCTTTAGCCCCGTTTCCACCAAGTGGTCCGGTTTGGATCAGTACAGTTTGGAAGAAGTTGTCTTGGTCGAGCCTGGTCCTGTTTGTGTTTCCATACCCAACCATGCCTTTCTTGATAAGCGGCGTGTAGGCTGGATGCCGATAGCCGACTCAGTTGTGTAATAGCATGGTGCCATAGCAGTGCAACACAGTATACCCCATTAATAAATCCAACAAAGAAGAAAATGGGACACAGTAAACAAAGAACAACGATGAAGACATCCAGAAATTTGTCTCTTTGTGATTGGCATGTGGCTCTTTGTTACAAAGAACAATCTCCACCTTCTGGGGTCGGATCAGTACCAACAGAAGGTTACCAAAAATGGGTACGGGTCGATAATTTGGGGACATGTCCCGGTTTAAGTCAAAGGAAACAATTCAATCTAATTTGATTCACTTTATTTAGGATGGCCTTGAGATGTAGCATCTCGTTTTCAAAGGGGTCCCAACACAAAACATTTAAATTACAAATCAACAGAGACGCACCAACTGAACCGCTTGGTGGAAACTGGGCTTTTGTTTCTTTGTCTGAGTTCACGTGAAGCTGAAAACATGTCTCCTTTCTATGAGACTGTTTATCAGTTATGATATTCATAACAACACAACACTCTTTGGTATGTGTTAGAAATTCTGAGGAATTTGCCAGAAACTAAATAGGTTCATCATCAAATGACTGAAGCTTGAGCCAAGCATCATTTCACAGCCATTATTGTGAGGTACAGCATTAACAGTCACTCTTTGAGTCAAGTTGTGTATTTCACTCATCTGAAAACAACAGATGCAGCAGATAAAACACACTTTCAAGAAGAAAAGTGGACCTGTGGACTGGAGGACGCAGACCCCTGCAGCCCTCGCTAAAGTCAAACTCCATTTGCTAAGTAATGATCCACTTTCACTGATACACATGCTCCATCATGTCTGCTCTGACACCAAAAGGTGTGTGTGCAAAATCTAAAACACACTTAAACTGGTGAGGAGGGTTTTTCAGAATTCATGTCTTTGCAGAAAATGACACGTTAAGGGATTAGAAAGGAACACCACCCACCTCTGTGTGACAGCATCTTTATCTATTAACCTCAGTAGATTTGAACCAAATGTTAAAACCAAAGCTGAATCCAGAACAAAAAGGTCTAAAGTCCTCTTCCTCCCAATGAAACAGATGTTTTATTTTAGTTTTACACCACCAGAGCCCCGTATTTCAGACCATCTTTGACCCCATATGATTGAGATCTAATGCTCAGACACATTCAACCTAACTGCTCAGTGGACTCTGAGAGCCGGTGTGTCCAACCACTAACTTCAACCTGCTGTCACGACAATAACAGCAAAACAACAGGCAAGGCAGGTGGTTTGGAGCCAGACTCAGCAGACTCCATGATTCACCATCTTTCAGACTGGCTGCTTTTAAACAAGACACCAAATTAAGTCAATTGGAGCACCGACCACTCCCTGCTCTCCCCCTCTAAGCCCCACAGCAGTGCACAAACACGCTCACTAACACGCTCACAAACACACAAACAGCCCGCTCAGTCAGACCTGAGTAATCTCCCCGTCCCTTTTTGGACTTATTCTTCTCTTTTCTCATCACACACAGCTCACTTCATCCTGATTATTGTCATTATGTCCATTATGACATGTCTGTCTCTATGTAATGGGCTACACTTTTCATCTCACGATTGATGTTTTTTAGTTCTGTTTGTTCAGCTACATCACGCTTTAGTCTCAAATGTTTGTTACAGGGACCTCGGCCTTCGACCTGCCAAGTCAGATCACACACAGGTTCTGTACAAACTGTAACAGTGCTTCATCAGTAAAAACAATGATTGTTACTCTATATGATGTCTGCTCAGCCACTTCAGACTGTAATGCAGAGAGGAGAGTGTGAAGTTAAAATAGGCTTTTAATGTTATTATTCTTTGATTAGCTGAGCTTTGCTTTATAATTCAGTTTTCGGGCTCTGTCTCTTGAAATGTGTCTCATTTAGGGTTATTGACGTGGTTTGTGACACAGCTCCTCTCCTCCTGTGTACAGACAGCTCTGTGCTCTGTAAAGTAAATCGATAGGTGAATAGGTCAAAGGCTGAGGTTAGTTACAGCATGTACCACTGCATGCTAACATCAATACAGCATCAATAAAACACACTGGTTTTAGGTTTTTATGAATGTGAGGTTTCACTCCTTGTCTGTTTCAACAATAACAGGAAACTCATTTAGGGGGGTTGGACCAGATAATGTCACTTTGGGCTCTAGAAAAACACTTTAAACCATTTATTTCTCTGTGTTTTGTTTTGTAAAACCTAAAAAAAATGAGTTAATTTAAGATGCACTGTTTAAACAGCAGGGCTTTACACTTAATGCACTAATTTTTTCTCCAGCAAATAAAAAGATTGTTTTCAAAGTTGCAAGTATATGAAGGTTGTTCCGGCTGTATGTTTCTCCTCTGCTTGTTTCCAGGTGAGGCCACTAATTACCAACGAGGTAATGTGTTGCTTTATCTGTGCATTTAAATTCTTGGTGTTTTATCAACAAATCATGTTTTGTAAAGGTTTAAGGTGTCTTTCGGTATTTTGTTTGGATCTTTTGTGGTTTGTTGTTAGCCACTTGGGGCTGCTCTTTTGGTGGGGTGTAACAAAGGTGTCAAATGCATGCTTTTTAAAACATTTATCAAATATAATTATACCCATCTCCACAAGGGGGCAGTACAAATAACATCAGGCTATCTTTTAACTTTTCTTTCTGGATCTTTTGTGGTGGCATAGTGAGCATGGTGAATATTATGCTCCTGGATAAACACAAAAATATATCACTCAGTTGCCCATCAAGTTGAGTTTTTAAAACTGAAGTTATAAGTTAATGGTGTCAGGAACATTGATCATTGATTATTATTGTTCTGCAAAATTTGGGACTTGTCCCGTAATTTTACCCTGTAAATGATTATTAAAAAGGATAAAATCCAAATGTGACCAGCCCATGTAGCCATCCTTCCTAATGTATGGTGCTAGCCCTGTTTCAGTCTTTAACATAATTTCAGTGAGAGTAGATCTATCAGTCTTATCACCACCTGAGGCTTTCTACCTTTAAATATCACTGGGACTATGACAGCACTTCATTTTAATTCAATTAAAACTTTTATTCATTCCATCAGGTGTGTTTCCTTTTACTTAATCTTTCACCTGGCCTGCAGGAGCTGTTTTGACCAAATGCAGGTTTTGTTTAGCATGTTTGGTCAGCTTCTTCTTTTTCTATTTAAAAGATGCTGAAGTGAACATGTTTCAGAAGTTTGTCTTGTGGTGTTTCAGAACAGACAAGAAGTCCAGTTTCATCATCTCTCAGACAACTTTTCCTCAAAGAAATGAAAGAGTCAACACCAGTAAGACAAAGAGTGCAAGTCAAACTCTTAATGTTGTTTAAATGATGTGAAGTGCTGGGCTCAGGGAGACCAGTTATTACATGATTAAAAATAAAGGCTCTAAAAACTGGTTTAAAGACATTTTAAGACTCTTCAAAGCCTCTAATTTTGGTTTTACTGCGGTTGTTGTAAGTCAGCTTCCACAAAGACACATAATTTAGCAAAGATGTAGGATGAGGTAGCATCAGAAGAAAAGTCATTGAGAAAGTGGAGGTGAAGAGCTGCACAGTAAGCTAACAGAGAAAAATCAACGAGTACACATCTCATCTCTGACTGGATTCTTAAGATAAGAGTACAATGAATGAAATGCTCCCAGACTTCAGTAACTTAAGACATGAAGGTGCTTCATAGGTTGTCACCATACTGCCGTGTTGTTATCTTATCACTTTCTGGTTACTGTTTGGTGTGCAGCTCCCTGCAGAGAGAGCAAGACGTGAGCTGCCTCACTCCAGGGTGACATATTAAGCTTTGCTTTGTTTACCCGTCACTTCTGGGTTGACGTCTTGAACGCACCACTCCAAGCAAAGCTGGAGAGGAAGTGAGATGTCTCACTCCTTAACAGTTCAACTCCGGGATATGCTGTCATGTTAACGCAGCTTAAAAACATGCACAGATGATGTCACTGATGCACTGTTAAAGTAGATTGGTCATCTGTTTTTGCCAACTAAGTCTCTGCAACCATAACTTTGAAAGTTTGTCTTAGGGAAGCATGAGAAGAGGGAAAAAAGGGCTTACAATTACACTCAAGCCTACATGACTTTAAAAAAACAGACTTTTACATTTTCCAAAGTGGTTGAATCTATAATGGTCTCTGACACTCTTACAACAGAAAATCACTCCTTGTATTAAGAACAACAAGGCCAACAACAATTACCAGAGTCTATAGTGTAAGTATGTGTGTGTGTTAGTGTGTACAATTGGAAAATACCTTCAATAGACGGGGCCTGGTCCTGAGCAGCATACAGCATCTCTTTGAAAGCCTAAAAACAAAGGAAAACAAAGGATGAAACATCTTAGCAGACAAATATCAAACAACTCTACAAAAATGGTTATTCTTCCAAAGGTCTCGATTGCAACCATCCAGCAGAAGATATTTTGTCACCACAGTTTTTGATCACATTTTCATTACAACTGAAAACCCCAAAGATTAAAAAAACAAAACAAAAAAAAAAACAACAACTTTCGACTTTCAAATTTCAAGAAAAAAATGTACTGCTCTCAAGAGGTAGTTTTTCAGAAGTTTGGATATTGAAGTTTATCACAAAAGTGCAGCAGTGTTTTGTTTTGTGGAGTCATCATCAGTAATGGGAGCACTCCTCACTGTAAGATAACAACAACAACAGTTCAGTTCAGCTTAGTTCAGGGTCCTGTACTACGAAGCTGGATTAGCTCTTAGAGAGATAACTTCCAGGATAAGTTTCGGGTTTTCCGTACTATGAATGTGGATCTCTTTTTATCCAGACACGTTGCCCCGGTAACTGATGCTGAACGCCAAACTTGGTCTGGAGCAGATTAAGTTCCAGGATAAGAGCTCACGGGGTGTGACAGACCGCCCGCTGACCAATCGGTTCTCTCGGGGCACGAAAGACCGCTCAGTCACCAATTTGCTCAGCCGGAGTGAAGTCCTCTGGCGCGGGACCGCCCCCTGTCTTTTTGGCCCAACATTTTTTCTTATGGGCTGTGAACAAACAATATCTTACTGCTCATCATAACTGAGACATTGTCAGGGAAAAGTAGAAATGTGTGCAAATGGAATCTTTCATACTGACCACTTTGAAGGATGTTTTTCTATTTATTTTTTATTTGCTCCCACGTCCTTTTTCCCCCACTGCTATTGCATCTGCAATACAAACTGCCTATAATGAGCGTTTTCCTTGGGATTTGTAGGAAAGTGGACTCTTTCTAATGATGAGGTCGGCTATGATGCTGATCACACACACACTGACTGACAACATGAATGAATAAGGTCCTAACTGCCCGTGTCGTCACATGATGAGATAGGTCTATTAATATCAGCATTTTGGAAATTGACGCATTCACAGAGTCGGCGATTTTTTGCTAGCAATCCCTCCGGCTTCTCGTGGCCGCAGTCGTGTTGCCCCTGACCTGGATAATACTGCGGTACTCCTCGTATTTTTACAGGATTATCTGCTGCTCCTCCACTGTAAAGCAGGCTGCTCTCTTCTCCATTGTGGAAAATGCTTCGGAGCCGCTAACCACGCCCATTTAATGTGTGGGCGCACAGATCCCAGCTGGATTCACTTATCGAGTTGATAACGAGCCTCGTAGTACAGCAGATGTGGATGACGGAGATCCGGTGAAGTTCGGCAAGTTGTTGCAGAGTTATCCTGGATGACTTAATCCAGCTTCATAGTACAGGCCCCGTTTCAGTTCAGTTCAGTTCATGTAAGGTTAGTAGTTCCTGGTAAATCATCTCACAAAGGTTATTAATTAAACAGTTCAGTGTGAGATGCTAACGTAAGAATGCTAGCATTAGATTCAATCATTATTGTCTGGGTAACAACAGTATGTTAGGTTTTATCAGCTGAGAAGTTGGACCTTGAGTCACAGCCAAGGCCGGCTCCTTTCAATCCACTTGGACTGAGGCTGCCCTTATAAGTCCATAAAGAGTCCAGACAGTACAGCTCAAGTAGCGACTGGGACCAGGAGGTGAGAGCATATCTATCCAGTGTTAGCATCTCTACACCTACTATACCAATACAGACTAGAAAAGGGCTTTTAATGGGAAACATCCTACTTTAAAGAGCTCAAAGTGTTGTATTATACTTCAGTTCAGTGTTTCTCAAATTGTTGTCTGTGGACCACTAGTGGTCAGCCAGCGCTCCTAGTGGGCCACCATGGCTAGAAACAGGTCAAGCTAACATCACTACATTAACAAGACTAAACACAAAAGTTAAATGAGGAAGAGGAAACCTCAGACACTGGCTAAGAGAACGTACAACGGAGACATGATTCAACCACTGTGAGCACTGGGGACACTGTGGAAACTAACGTTAGTGCCAGTACTAATAGTGCCAGTGCTAGTTTGCCTACATCAAGCAATAACCCTGGACCAACATGTGACACTCAAGCTGAACATGAAAAGTCCATTTTTAGAGTGAAACAAAAATACCTCAGTGACTACATCCAATGAGGGTATTTTTGGACTGGGAACAAAGAGGACCCTACACTCCACTGTGTTTTGTGCTGTGAATCCTTAGCTAAAGATGAGTTGTAACCTGTATGATGCAAGTTTATAACACATCAGTTTTCTGTCTGAGCTTTTGTTGCAGGTCGGTTTAGCTTGGTGGTCCACGAGTTTTTTTGGAGGGAGATAAGTGGTCTTTGGTCTGAAACAATTTGATAACCCTTCTTCTAGATGACCGAGCCCCCAGCATGCAATCTATTGCTTGAGGTCCAGGGGGCAGTCACAGTCTCTTCTTTAAGAGAGACTTCAAACTTTCCTTCTGATAAACTTATAGTTAGAGCTGGATCACGTCTGAAACAAGCAGCAGCCCATGGCCCAAAAATTTGAGGCAATGCAGAAGTGCTGACATCTGCTGTCTCCAGTGTCCATTTGAGACTGGCTCCAGGAAGTACCAGAAGTCACATACACATCAAGCCAAAAAAAAGCTGTTTTTACAGCAGAAATTAACCTATTTACAACCTGGTTCAAAAAACCTCTCCTGTCTGAATCACTAATTTCACTATTGGCACACACTATACAGGGGTGGATTTTTTCCAACTCAGCAGTTTAAAGGATATTAAGATCACAAGTTCACCCTATCAGAGGCACAGCTCAGGTCATGTGACTGATGGGCGCACTTTAGCTGTTAGTGTGGAGACTTGAAGCTCGTGTCACTTCCAGTATGGCTGCGTCAGCTGATTTGCTTCAAGAATCCTTTTCAGAAACAGACAAGTGACGTCAGGAAAACTATGTACGTTAATTATCCAGTCTGTGGTCTGAACCATAGACTGTATAATTAATGGACATAGTCTTGCTCGGCTTAAAGTGGGGTCACCACAAAAACTGCTCTACCTGATGGTTGGTATGTCAAAAAATCCATCTCCCCAGTCATTCCAGATGGGCTGTTGTCAAACTTTAAAAAATGAATATACCTTGTAGAAATGTTTCTCACATCTGATTGTTGTGGTGGTTCGAAGGTATTATTAGGCTGCCTTGTATCCAGGTCCTCTTTTTTCTGAAAAGTTTTGTTATCATTAGTTATAAGAGGTCAAGAATGAGACTTTACGTCACGCTTAACGATGATTGACAGCTGACGTTCCTGTGTATTTCTTTTCAGGGATTGTAACTGTATGTCTGAAGGGACAGCCAAAAAGAGATTGGACTCTTGGATGAGAAAAAATACATTATTTTTGTCACCCGGCCCCCCTCAGATTCTCCCAGAGTCCCTCACAGTCTATACTGCACAGGGAATTTTGACTTTAAAACTGTACAACGGTAAATGGACAGCCACGCTGTCCACTCTATATACAATCAATGATCTGAACCAGCTCTTAGTTATGCTGCTATATGTTTAGACTGCTGTATCTCTCTGACATATCTGCAAACTCACTGAGAAAATAACACTTGGTTCCCCCTCTAAGTTTTGGACTCTCTCAGAGAAAATTGGGTGAAATTCCAAATCAGGCGTTCAGCAGGAGAAAGAGTTAAAAAGCATGAGACTCCCGCAGAAACTGGGAGTGTTGGCAGGTCTGTTCTCTGATGCTGCAAAGGTCTCTAATCATGGTGGATTAAGATGAGATCAGACTCCTCAATTTTTTTTCCCGAGGTCTGGACCCAGACCTACAATGTTTTTGGAAAGTGTCTTCAGATTTGGCGGTACATTAAGATTGACTGATTGAAGACAAGTACTGACAAGTTTGATGTTTGACCCAGTGCTGGGCACGGACTTCCTGGAACCAACTCAGGCATGAGTTTCCTGTCTGTGGTTCTGAACTGACGTGAACAAACTGTTAGAGGAAAAGACTATGGTTGTTTGACGGTCGCTCCCTTGTTTCTGGCACATCTGCTCAAAGCAGTGTCTCTTGAAGAGGTACAGTGCGATTGGAGTGCAATGATGGGGCCATCTGTTCAGTATAAAGCTGTACAAAAAGCTTGCTTTGTGACATTTATGATTTAGTGCAGGATACTGTATTACTGTCAGAGAGGCGGAAATGTTTTACTTTGGGTGCACCTGCAATCTCAAGACAAAACTCAGGCCCTGAGTATCATGTCAGAAAAGTAAAGTGCATCTCTTGGGTGCACGGATGGTGACGCAAGAGTGTCCTTTCAGTATAATGTGCCAGAGATACAGGAGCTGTACCTTACTCTATCACCTTTTCATTCATTTGTTAAACTGTCTAATTCAGGATAGTTTTGTCTGCAGAAGTCAACAAATGTGGGCTATTATGGCCAAAAAACCTCAGAGGACCCCGTATCTGGCAGCCATTGACTATCCCATATGTTAGTGAGAAGTACTCGTACCAATACTGCAGCCAATCAGTGTTTCCTTCTGTGTCAGTAAATCTGCAGAGTATTTCACAGTGTCGCCTCTCTGAAGAAGACGAGCTGAAGACAGTCACTCAGTCTCAGTGAGTTGTAGCGGGACAGTCACTCTCTTTATCCGCTCATGGATGAGATAGTAAAGCCGTCAGTGTTTTAAATGCCAGACAGGCACAAGACCACAATGCCCTCACTGTATGCCAGCCTGCTTGGCAGCGCGGCAGAGAGCCACAGAGCCGTCTGCTGCAGCACCCAGCAGAGCAAGTCAAGGTCATGTTACAGCCCAGACTGCAAGACTATAGCCACACAGAAAACAGCCACAACAGAAAACAAGTACACAAACAAACAACAGCCAAACAAAGAGATCAATGAAAGTAAGATGACTCCCATTCTCACGTCTGCGTTTATGGATTTACACTGAAATTCAATGAGACGAACCACACATTTTTTAAACAAACTCCAAAATCACAGAAAACCTGCTCATCAGCACAAATACAGGAGCAAAGTTGTGTGTTTGATACACTGACCTTTATATCTGCAATAGTCTTTTAAGGCTGAAGAAGAGTCAGAAAAAAAACTGAAAAAAATAGTTTAGTAGACTCAGCAATTATCAGAGTCATTGCTTGCACCAAAATTACTAGCAACTAGGTTAAACAGATTACAGACAGACTGATGTGTTTTTTCAGGGCTGATTAGGGATGCACAAGACACAAAGAAATGTACATTACTTTCTCTCAAGAGATTCCCATTCAATGCAGTCAATACGGTATAAATCTCCTTATTTACCAAAAACGTTATGAACAAAAAAGCACTAGCTTGATGCTAACATATGTGGGGAATTGCATTGATATGCTAGCAGTTAGCATACATTGCTAAAACTATGTCTTCATAATAATTTTAATTGTTATCACAGAAAAATATCACAGTTAATCATTTTAAACAATACCTGGAACTCCAAATTTCAAAATACTCATAGGCAAATGAAAGATAAGTTAAGTTCAGGCTGAACATGGCTGCCTTCTTAGCTAAGGCAAGGTTCCAAACAACTTAATGCTATAGCCACTACGAGACACTAGATGGCCTACTTCAACAAAATAGTACATGGCTACTACGGATGCACGATATTATCGGCACAATATCGGTATCGGCTGATAAAAGCTTAAAAACACGTTTATCGGTATCGGCAGATATGAAAATTTCTGCCGATATGCACAGCCGATAAGGTGCTATTCAGTTAGGATTATTATTATTTTCCATCTGAAAAATAAGCTCCTTAAACAAAATGTAGCACTTCATTTATTTGCACTGCAGAGCTCTGTTACTGTCACCAGGTTGTTACAGTAGCTCTAAAATAATCAAATGCAACTTGGTTATGTTTAAAAATGCATTGTACATTTAAAGTTCATGTGATCTAAAGAAATTATTTTTCTGTATTTCAATACTGAATGTCTTGAGTTTGAAAAAATAATACATTTCTTATTTATGGTAAAATCAAATGTTTTTTTGTCTTGTTTTATGTGTGTTTCTTAAACCGTCACAAATAAGCTGCGTTTCCATCAAGCAGTCCGGGTCGGTTCAGTACGGTTTGAGACGGTTTGGTACAGTTAAGTCTGATCCCGTTTGCTTTTCCACAGCAAACTGTGCCCTCTCGTGGTGGGCGGCGTGTAAGCCGCATGCCGGAAGCAGTAGCTGGTAAACAATAGCGCGACGCCGTAGCAGCTTACCCTGCTATTAAATCCAACAAAGAAGAAAAACGCAACACAGTAAACAAAGAGCACGGATGGAAGACATGCAGCTATTGCCCTCTCTGTGATTGTTATGTAGCTCTCTGTTACAAAGTGCAATCAAGCTTCGTTTCAGAGAAGACTGTGTGCTGCCAGGAGAAATGCAGCCGCTGTCGGGGTAAGTGATGATTCTTTTGACCAATCAACCGTCTGCAGTGTGTTGCTCCACCTTCCGAGAGCGGACAGTCTGGCACCCATATGAAAAGGTCCCAAAAAAGTGGGACAGCTCGTCTCGGTTTCTAGGGATCTGACCCGGGATGAGTCAGTGGAAAAGCCGCTGAAAGCGCACCGTACCAAGACGAACCGAACCGGACTGCTTGGTGGAAACGCGGCTTTAGAGTAACATATAAATTCCAGTACAGGATAGACTTAGCTTTCTTTACAGTGAAAAAAACAAACAAACTTGTGATTATTGGTATCGTTATCGGTATCGGCCAAAAGAGGTTTCGATATATCGGCATATCGGATATCGGCAAAAATCCAATATTGTGCTATCATAATGGCTACACGTGATGTAGGACTTGTAGGACTGGGATGTTTATTTCAATTTCAGGAGAGTCTGCTGCCTAAACCTGCCTTCAAAACATTTATCTGCTCTCTGGAGCACTGTGTATGCACAGCTTTCACTGCTGATTGGCTGTTACCTGAGCCATGGCTTTGCATGTAACCAATCAGATGGGGGTGGCACAATGCTGGACACAGAGTAGTGAATGAAGATGGGGAGGCACGGCTGCATCAGTGCCAAAATAAAAAAAGTTTTACGTGTTATTTTTTTATCGCCCATTGGACTTAAAAACAGGCTGAAGCTGATATACCACAAAATGACAAAAATTGGCCTATCCCTAAACAGATTGTCACACTTTTATCACTATAGGCCTCAAATTTTGGTCGTATGTTGTGGCTAAGCTGTTGTCAAGGCTACCTGTTACTAGCTAGACTGTTGCACTGATAATACTCTACAACCCAAATATAAACAAGCACAGACGGTACTTCATAGAGCCATGCTGTACTGCTACTGTGCTAACATTAGCCTTTTGGTTAACCAACTGCAGGCTCTGTGGTACCGGGTTTAGCCACATCAAACGTATTGTGCCCAATCTGGACCTTTTGTTCAGTGTGTTTTTCCAATCAAATGCAAACGAGTTACTCAGAATCTTGATTTCCATCCAAACAACTGGAAAATTAGTCAAAAGGGAACACCCTGAGAGGAAACCAATCTATGTACAGGCTGGTTGTGTACCACAAATCATTGTGAAACTATTCAGATGAAACGCTTTTTTGAGAGGAGCAGGGTCAATGACAACTGTGTCCTGTCCTATCCTGTTCTGTGAGAGATCATGACAATGCAGGGAGCAAAGTGAAGTTAAAAGAAATCTGTATTTACACTACACTACTCCAGCTACTGTGGCTAAAGCAGTCACAATTCCTCTTCTTCTGTTGCAGTTAATGGACAGCTTCAAGATGCCCCACACCATCTGGCTGTAGGGCCAGTCCTTTATCATAATCACGTACTGAAAAAAAATGAAAATCTATAAGTTCTTTATGAGAGGGCATTCATAATACCCAGTCTTTTTTGTAAAGTAACAAAAGTTTGATGGTTAAAAACAAAGACCTGTCCTTACTTTTCAGTGGCTTCAAAAATGTTTTCTGATCTAATGAGATGAATATGTTTTATGTAGATCACCTCTGTGGATTTGGTAGCAGAAATCTCACTGGTGTGTGTGTTTGTTTCAGGACAAATAAAAACAAGTGGACAGACCTCTGTTCAGATATGACGACAACTCAGCGTGGCATAGCGCCACAGTCAGCAGAAAATACATACGTGTTTTATTGTAGCGCTAACCACAAAATGTCATGCTTTCCAACACTCCCTCTGAGGCCCTTAGTGTGTGCGCATGTGTGTGTGTGTGTGTGTGTGTGTGTGTGTGTGTGTGTGTGTGTGTGTGTGTGTGTGTGTGTGTGTGTGTGTGCTGCTAGTACCCTGGCTCAGCATGTGCCAAGGTGCAAGTTTCCAAAACAAAACCCACAGAGATCATCTGCGGAAGTAAGGCAGCTCTGCTGATCCCTGCAGATTACCCTACTTCTAGATTTCTTTTCCCTTTCTGCAGCTCACACTGACCCACTGCACCTCTCTCTGCACACACACACACACACACACACACACACACACACACACACACACACACACACACACACACACACACACACACACACACACACACAGGCACGCATGCACACAGACACAGATGCAGACACACACACACACGCACACACACGCGCACACACACACGCACACACACACGCACACACACACACACACACACACACACATACATACATACACACACACACACACACACACACACACACACACACACACACACACACACACACACACACACACACACACACACACACACACACACACACTCTGGCCAGTCCTGTTCCCCTGTTGAAAAGCATTTTGCTGAGGTGTCTATTACCTTCTGGTTCTTTAAACATCTCTGATGTTTTCTGCAGTTCTTCCCTGCTCTGGTTGTGAATTCCATCTTTCTTTGCTTCCATTTGAAAAAAGCGTCATCCAGCCCAGTTTTGTTTCAGAATATTAAAAATGAGCAGGTGGATAAAAAGTGGCCTTAGGACTGAACTGTACTGTAAATGTTTTAGAGAAAGAGCCGAAGTAAGCCTCTTCAAATATACAAAAGAAAATAGAATATTCAAGGTTCATATTTTGAGACCAGAGGTTGCCGCTGACTATTTGATTTTTAATAAAGTAATAAATGTTGGATGATTTTCAAACCATGACCCATCCCTGGTAAGAAGTGTTCTATCTGTTATCAGACCATGGTGCCAGCAAAATTTCTGAAAAAGTGGCATTAAGCCACATTTCTGCTAGCATCCAAACTCAGTCAACATGTCATCTATCTTTGGAGGATCAGTTCTGACTAACAAAATGAAAGTAAAACTGCCCTACCTATCCAGGTGGTGTATGGTGGTGTGTTGTTCGGATAGGTAAGACAACGAAATTCAGGCGTGTTTGTGTGACTTGAAATCTAAAAAGCTAATTAAGTATCAATAGACTGCAAACAGCTAGTACCACTAGAAGAGCTCAGAGGAGGAAAATATCTGCTTTTAACATGAACTGAGTCATTACTGGACATGATTTCTTCACAAACACATCACATCTTCCCAGAGCATCCCAGTCACTAAGGGAGAGCGACACAAAAACAGGCACCGAGTGGATAACTCAGGATGAGTCATCACTGCTGAACCACTACACACACGTCTACTGGGCATTTCTATTCCCATAGTTCCTGTCTGCTGGTCACACTAGGAACACGTATGCTTAAATAAAGCTGCTTCCTTCACAAGTTATTATTAGGAAAAGCAGCCAGTCAGTCAGTCAGCCAGTCATTCAGCCAGCCAGCAAACAGAGTCTGAGGGAGTTCTGTTTTCCAAGCTGATTCAGGATAACTCACAGTCTGTGATAGGAAAGCACATCCATAGCCGTCAGGACTCTGCTTTTTTACAGTCACAGAAGAAAAAAACACATGCTTCAAACAGCAGAGATCACCCTCCAATGGAGGAGCTGTGTCAGAACAGCTCAGCGTGACATCTTACTGTCCTGCTAACTGTGTGAACCAAACCCAGCTGCCATAAGAAAACATCAACCACAACAACCACAGCCCCAGTCAGCGTTGTTCTGCTAACCTTGCAGAGCGGAGATTCCAGTCTCCATGGGACAAAAACTAACTGGGCTCAGGGTCAGATAGACAGCTGAGTGCAACAACAAGCTTGATCTGCTCTTCTTCCTGACACCGAGAGAGCTGAAAGCAGGAACAGCAGGGCTGAGAGGGCTCTAACGTACCCGTGTCAGAAAACTGAAATGTCTGTTTTCTTGTTAGCAGAGGCTGTCAGACATGGCCTGGAGGAGTAGAAGTTGGTGTACCGTGTCAAATACACCAATGGTATCATGTGCTCTTGTTAACTCCACAATCAGCACCTGATTTCAACAAACTGCTAAATGAACTGTGTTTGGCTCTTTCTTGAACTCTTCTTCCAGTATTCTGACCACTCACACTCACATCACAGCACATTCACACACTGACAGCAGTAAAGAGCTCATCAGTCAGAACTAATAGCTCCGCTGGCACAGCTTGGGGTGAGCGGTCTTGCCTGAGGACAGAGTGCTGCAGGGCTTCGTCCTTCAGCCTGAGAGACGACCAACTCTATCACTGAGCCCCAGCTGAGCACAAACTGTAACACAAACTGTAACACACACGACTGACTTCTTGTTGAAGATGTGCTAACATTTTTCTGAAGGGTTTCCATTCAAAGCATTAGGGATTCACCATATTGGATTTTATTTTTGCCGATATGCTGATATTTCAACTCATTTAGCAGATACCGATATTTCTTTTGCACACATAATAGTAGAGATTATCAACTCTGTTCTGTATTTAAAGGAGCATATTGTATTATAGTGCATACTCTGATCACATTAGTTATGAAATATTAATTTCTTTCACTAAATAAGGAAAACATACATGTGAAAGTGTTTATTCATTTATGACATTTCCTTTTAAAAAAAACAACTCCAAAAGATAAATCCTACTTGAAAGCTGGATGAAGCTGTTTCTTAAAAAAAATCATCACAATACCATATATTCAGAGAAAATGCACATTACATAAGAACAAAAAAAAATCAGGATCTGAAATTGTTAAACAAAAAAATCCCAATACTACAATTCGATACTTTTATTTTTCTCCTGCCCCTATGGTTGACTTTGGGTAATGTGTCTAAATTAGTCAGCAACATAGACCGTACTGACTGCTGCTTTGATTCAAGTTTAACTTAAAACAGGAGCCAAATATGGGACAACTCAGTCTGAACTGTGCAAACAGAATCACAAAAGTGCGAAAAACATCTGCAGCTTCAGCCCATTATTTTATCAGTTTATTATAATCAAACATTTTATTTTTCAGCCAATATTAGCCAATATGATAATGAGCCGATGATATGGTGCATCCCTATAAAGCATCACTACTGAGCAAGACACATGTGTTTGATGCTAAGTGTTTGATGGTTAGAAAACTTTTGGAGTTGAGTTGTTGCTGAAACTCTCCCAAGCCAACATCTGCATGAGAATACATAAACTGAACCACCTTCTGTTGACCAAACAATACATTTCACATCAACCAGGCTAACATAAATCTTCATCTGATGTGAATGACTGCGGCACAACTTTAGCCCCTTCTTAAACTAGTTTGTATAACTGCTCAGGAATTATGTTGGAGTCTGAGTTTCACATTAAGTGATCCAGTTTTTAAACTCATATCTCAGTCTGAAGCTGCTCTCCTTTTACACAGTTGGTTGATTTATGTCTTAAAGCTGGCTCTGCCTGAATAGACAGCTGTTATCACAACCTGAATGATGGTGGAATTTTGGAGCTTGCATTTTTTTCTCGGCTCATCATGATTAAATCCAGTATTATTATGGGATAATGATAACAGACGATGAATATGGCCTTTTGTTCTGCTCCAGTCTGAGCCCAACTCACCGCTTCACCAAAATATTATAAACTGCTCTGCAACAAACAAATGTTATGAGCTCTAAAATGACATAGCAAATCAACCTTCTTCAGTGTGTGACTACTGAACAAATAGAAACCAAAAATAGAGAGCAGCCAAAGCAGCTGGTGACACAGTCTGCAATCAATACAATTCCCATACTTAAAGCATAGTATGGTGGAAAATATCCTAGTTATGATACCTATCCTGTAATCACATGTGAACTATACGTTTTTTCTGTTAAACAGGAGTCACAAAGATAAGAGGAACTAGAGGTGCTCCAATAGACCAGTTTGCTGTAGACCTCATCAAAAATTTGTGTGTGCATTTTGGCAGCAGAAGCAACGTTTAGCTCCATCCATTTAGACGAGTTATTGTCCTTTAAACACTACGTTCAAACTGTAAGCAGCATTAACATGTCTGGCTGATCTGTGATCAGCTGTCACAAACGATACTCAACCATGGACTCAACTTTATCCAGTTCTGTCTGTAACAGAGCAACTGGTGTTTCAGGGCAAAGAATGACCATGCTAACTGGTGACTCTCAGCCAAACGTCAATCGTTATCAGCTGACAGTCACCAGTGAACAGAGTCACACTTTACTCTGAAACACCAGTGACATCTGTGGCTGCTTGGTTAAATGTGTCTGCTCTATCCAACCTCAGCTAACCAGGTCCGACTACAAATCAATCATTTTGACTGATGGATTTTTTGGATTAAAGTTAATTAACCAGTCCTATTAGTGCTTTTAAAATACAAACAATAAATATGCTAGCTCTGCTAGAAGGGGCCTTGACTCAGGCCTCGGACCATAAATATTCTGATGTACTTGATGCAGCTCCTTATCTGGACATAGTTTTCTGGCTCCTTTATTATAACCCAGGTCTCAGCATCAGTGTGCTGGTCTTTGGTTTGGGAGGGTTTCTGGTCATTTGACACAAGTTCATGTCTTTATATTTCCCAGTCTGGTAAGTGTCAATGGATAATGCAGACATAAGCATCAGGTGGCGTGAGTGTTTGAACTCCTCTCTGGGGTTCACACTGGGTTTCTCCACTGAACGTCTGTCCACTTGCTGATGTTTTCCGTCCACTCACTGATTTCTCACAAACCCAGGAGTGGTTTACCATCTGTCAATGAAACTGGTCTTATTTAGGTAAAAATGTGTTTTTTGTTGGCTAAAACCCTCACGTGGCTTGACCAACCATTGTGCTCTGCAGCACTTTTGTTTCCAAAATGCGCGTAGCTGTACCTGTTTCCAAACAGGAAATCGGTCGATGCATCATCGAGGGCTGTATAGGAGCAGCAAGGAGTACTGGTGATTATTCCAGCTGATTGAGTAATTCTGCACAACCGTAACCTCTGAAAAATCCACTTTCATGTCACAATAAAAGATCTAAACAGTGTGATTCTGGCACAGATCTTAACCTACACAAAGCTCATGAAACATTCACTGTTTCTCCGTTGATATCATTTTGATTGACTCCAAACAGAAGACTACTTCTGTGCTAGCCAAAACTCAAGCCAGACAGCACGATCCATATCCAGAGACAGAAATAATATCGTAACATTCCATTGAGACATAAATAACTTGACTCTTGATAGCAGACATGCTATTTGTTCAAAACAACTTGATTTATTTGATTAAGACAGATTTTTAATGACCATTTATGGTTGTGGAAAAAATTCTATGAGACCTCAAGTCTGTGTTCAAACTTGCCTTTCATAGTTGGTGCTCACACTGGTGTGACAGCATTTACCATTTACATATGAAAACCAGCTCTGGACTTGATAAAGAGCTGAAGGTTGCTGGTTACAGGATGTGTGCAGCACACAGGCCAGCTGTACTGCAGCTATGAATGACACTTGTACACTGGATATAGTTTAAATATGGCTCATATAAGAGCTGCTGCTCTCATGGTTTCACAATGTTCCCAGTGAAAAAAGAGAAGACTGTCCCAGTCTCACCTTGATAACTCTGCTCCGAATAACAACGTAAAAAGTGCAAAGGCAACTTGAATCATTTGTTGACACTGTCAGAGCTGACAGAGGTACAGCTTAGCATCAAACAGCTTTAGTCTCTCAAAGGTTGGAGACTGAACTATCAGCACCTTTGTCACCGTGTGACCCTGTCTACCCTGATGTGAAAACACCAGCAGCGTGACTGCTGAGCTGAGTCAGCATTTAGGGATGGAGAGAATGGTCAACAGGCACGAAGATTAACAGGCTCAATAAATGATGAGTCAGACAAATGCCTCGTGACTCCTCAACACATTCTAACCTGCTTTGAAGACGGATACACTCAGGTCTTCTGACCCATACATACGATAGTCTGGTGCTGTTTGATAGCAGGAGTAGATGACCGATGGAGGAACTGAGCAAACCTACCCAGCTGCTTTAGTTTGGAGCCACTGAACACTTGTATGAATGCTGTTGCTGCCTGGAGGCATGTTCAGAGGGACAGCAAATTTTAGTATGGGCCATCCTCAACTCTGATTGGTTAACCCTGCACAACCTCAAAAGCTAAACCATGACTGGCTTACATGCTGGTCAGAGGTGGGGCCTACGTCGGCATGTGTTGAGCAGGCTGAAACTCTGTGCTTAGGTGTAGCACATTTTCCTATTTCCAAACAGGTTGAGAAGAAGTGTGACAGGTTGGTCAAACCTGACTGTGATGATTTTCAAAAATGAACACCCGACGTGCATATGGAAATAAAATGACATAATTTATTACGTTTGGACCAGAAATAGTAACATTTCTTTAAATTTCAAGCATTTTTTATCATACACACTAAGAAAACAGCAGGCATCTACTCTGTAAAAAAGTTTAACACACCACATTAATGTTCTACTGTTGTTTAAGATAAATGATGATGAGACAATAAAAGGATGTGCCTTTTATTTGTCTTTATTTGAGAAGTGACTTCCCCATTTGGATAAATAAACTGCTGCCACTCAGAACATCAGCATAGGAGCATTTATAACAGGAATGGTGAACAGGGAGTGGACAGACATTTTATTTTGAAATTCATTTTATTCCTGGCCTGATGAGTTGAGCCTGATGGCGGAGGTTTAGGTCTGCAGGATAGGCGTACCTGTCAAGTTTTGGATTTGAAAAGAAAAGGGAAAGTTTCCAGCACCTACTGAGCAGTCCCACCTGGGTATGAAGGGCTAAAATACCGTAGTTTCTCAGACAAAACTGGAGACTTTACAGCTACGGTGTATTCCAGCTGTCAGCGCTAACCTTGCAACAACTGCCACCCAGGCCACTGCAGGTGGAAGTTCTCATTACTGTATTGACAAGGGATGCACTGTTACTGATCGGTGGTTTCGGTTATCGGTGTATCGGCGCCCCCCAAGGCTGGATTGGTAGGGGTGGGAAGATATCAACGGTGCCGATCCAGGCAAACAGCTCTCTGCTTTTTTTTAACCAGCACTCTTTGCCCCTTGATTTGAAATTTTGCCTCTGATGCACTTTCTTTGTTTTTTGCTGCATTACCATTCAACAGGGTCTAACAATTTACAATTGAAAATAGCGTGTGTACAATCTGAAGAATTGTTTAGATGGTAACATTTACATTTTTCATAGTTTTAATAAGTTTTAACTTCAGTTTTTTCATCTACTCATTTTGTGCCTTTTACCCAAAACATTACCAGTCTTATCCCACAGTAGGGCACGCAGGTTATTATCAAACACAGATCAGATCAGTATCGGTTGATACCAAAGCCCAGGTATCGGTATCAGAACCAGAAAAGTTGGATCGGTGCATCTCTAGTATTGACCCAAGTATAAGTCAAGGTTTTTTTCGTTGATAAAAAAGGGAGTGCCTTATAATCAGGGTCTAACTATTGACACATGACCGCAGAGAGCGCCAGCTTTTTCTAAAGCCAGTGACCTCTATGGCCATGGTGATGTGTCAACCACAGCAGAGACACAGTGACAGGAGAAGAGAAGAAGTGGAGAGGTGCAGTTATGGTCCAGAGCAAAGTGGACCAACAGTTGGGAGGTATGGCGCTAACCTTAGATGGTCAATGCAGCAGAGACCTTAAGCAACTGTCAGGCAGACAAAAAGTATGGAGTTACTGAGCTTAATGTCTGAAGATCGGGCTTCCAAAAAGACCATCATAAAACTGCAAACTGGAAGAAAAGCTTATGGGCGTGGGCGTCCATCCATCTGTTTCTCAGGGACTGACAGGAAGGTGTGTGAGTTTATTGAGAAACGTTTGAAGACATGCCCATAACCAGAGCTGTCATCAAAACTGCATCTGAAACACAATCTTACTGATTGTATTTGAAGCCAAAATGAAAGCAGTCTCTAATTATTATAACAGTAATTGTCTCCGAATTTTAATTAAAAAATGTCTTTGAACAAAGTAAATTTTGGATGTAACTTTTCAGAGTCTTCTTCTGGATATTGGTCTCAAAAATAGGAAGGTTCTCTGATAATCGTTGTCGTCCTATATTTGGGTCAATACGGTACATTATACTAATACTATTGAGGGAGGACCGTGGGAAAGAGGGGTCAAACATGGTATTTTCCTGCTCAACACAGGAGACTTAACAGCTACTAGGGAAGGGGCTTGAGAGACGAAAAAGGAATTTATATTTTCATACTTCAATTTACAATGCAGCACAAAAACTTCACATTTTTTAAGTGCCATGTCAGTGAAGCCCTTACTTTTACCCCCATCAGTCTTTTTCAAACAAATAATCATACAAGTCAACAAAGTGTCACCACTATCATTAAAACAATACCAGAACTTTGAACTTTGACATAATTCTAGTTAAAAACAAACTGGATCTGTATCTGTTTCCATACCACAGGGACGAGAAATGAAATCCAAGGCCCCTTAAATCTTGTTGCTTCTGATTTTCAGCCTTTTCAATTTGCTGGTACAGAAATCATCTCCAAAAACAGAACAACTATAAGTGGATTAAAATGAAATAAGTTATCTCTTAAACACCTTCTCTAAATAATCAGTGACAGTAGTGAAGAAGTGTGTGTGTGTGTGTGTGTGTGTGTGTGTGTGTGTGTGTGTGTGTGTGTGTGTGTGTGTGTGTGGTGTCTGACTGTATTCACCAATTCTCTTATTTTGTACGTTTTAATGGTCGTCAGCTTTTGTGCAATGAGACCAAGAGTCTGCAAGTCAGCAGTGATACACACATTGGAGCTAGGTGACCTCACTGTCTCTCCTCTGCTTTCAGCCTGTTTACAACAGACAGAAACGTAACGCATGCATCTTTAGGAGACGCCAAAAGGACTTAACAACACATCAGCATCTGCCAACCTCTGGATGGCGAGAATTAACAGCACAGAGGCTGTGAAGCACGACAGAGCAGGAAGACACAGCAGGTGGACAGAAGTGTAAATTCAGCAGCCAGCAGATACCATCCAGTGCTTTGGTCAGAGTGTTTTCAATCACAGTCCGATGGCTGCGAAACAATCAGACAATAACCTTCTGTCTTTTTCACTGCTACATCTTCTTTATCAGCGCTCTCTTTACTTTATTTCATTAAAGACTGACTAGTCCTGCTCTCCTTTCTTCAGACCAGCTCTGGGTCAGAAAATATGTCCGTGGATGAATTTTTACAGAGGATTCAGCGCTTGATATATGCTTTTAAAGTATGTGGTATTTCACAGATGTGTGTTATACAGCGTGGGCTTTGGCGTTGACTTGCTTTTCTACCTGGCAGCATACTCTGCTCTGAAGAATGAGTGGTCAGCAAAGGGTCAGCACTGGTGGTGCATGTACAAATGTGCAGTTGTGTGCTCTAAAGCTCCCATATCATCACACATGGTGGCTTACTGATAGCGCGCCACATTATCTCTCTACTTTTCAGGAGGATGCAGCACCTGTGGTTTCTAAACAAGACTGCAAGTTTTGACGGATCAGGCGGGTCAAAACGAGTAGTACAGTTTTTCTTTTTGATAAACTAATGCATTCCTGAGCTTGGTGTATACATAGGAAGGTTTAAACTTTCATTTGTGTTCATAGACAACAGCTATTCAAAGTATCCTTGATTCTAAGCTGACCTCTTCTGTGTCTGGTTTCCATGCAGCGCTGTCTGAGGGCTTAATGATCAAGGATGTCCAGTTTTGGTTTCGGTCTCTAGATCATTCCCTGCAGTCCTGTTTCTAACACAGTCGCTGGATTCTTAGTGATTTTACACACTTTGTTTTTCAACTGTGAAAAACGGCATGACAACTGTCAAACAGTCGGTAATTTGTTTATCTACACATTTTCAGTGTTAAGAGAGAACTTGTAGAGGAACTATTTTGAAGACATGTGTGGGTAAATTACACTCAGGATTATTACATCAGTCCGACATGTCACTGTGTGTCGCATAGTTAACACAAGTGTGTGTGCTTGTTTTAATAAAAGACAGAAAGCAGGCTTATAATTCCTCAAAACTAGGAAACCTTGGCTCTTATGTTCATACCTCATGAGACTGGTGAAAAAAACAAAACATCAGACAGTCGTTTATATTTGTTTCTTCTCTGTATATATTAACAGATGAAACTGGCAGCGTGCCAGTAATGTGACTGTGTGTGTAGATATGCCCCCCTGGCGTGCGTCAGGGCCCCAGTGGGGCCTCCCGATCAGGAAAGTCTTGACACGCCCCTGACTGTTGCTCGCTGTGTAGGCCTAGCATTTAAGGATGTCATTCACTTCCCTTTTATATAACGACACAAAAGAAGTAAATAACGACATAGATGACTGTGTTTTATTTATAGGATGTGTTTATAAAATAATGTGACCCTCACGGAGGAGTCGTTGATTGAGGACAACCCGTCGGTCTCTGCTCTGCTGTTATTGAGTCAGTTAGCTGGTGGCTAGCAGAGTGTGTGTTCCCGGAGCTAACTCACCTCATACTGGATGTATTGTTTCCTCCACTCCGGTGTTATGTGAGCGGAGAGATGCTCTGTGAATTTCATCTTGTCAGCTTGGTTCGCCTGCCCCCTTGGTTTTATGGTGCCCAGGACCGGTAGGTCAGATTGAGGTTCGCTGGTCCAGAAACGGTCACACAGAAACTCTCATCCGAAGATTACGATCGCTCACATACAGAGATGCCCTTTTGTCTTCACGTCAACCTAGCCTGCCTCCTGCACGTCTTTCTGACATTCTCGACAAACACGATGTGTAGCTGGTGGTGTCACATATGAAGCTACAGAAACTGGTTGTGTCTGAAGGAATTTGTAGCACTAATGGCCGGAAACAGCGTTCAGTTGATGCTGGTATACAGGCTCACTGTGCTGGCGCTAGCAAGCCGCTGCTATCTTCCCCCTCCCTCCTCTCCACCGCCTGTCTCCCGCTGCGTTCAGGTGAAGTTGGAAATGGGACAACACACCGAGCTCCGGCGCACATGAACATGTTGTTAGTGGGTGTGAATGGGTGGGCCTTTCTCAAGAATCATCATCCAACCAGGACGACCGGACTGAAGTGTTTCTCTTTTTTATGGACTCACTCATGGTAGAGAGCTGTCTCTCAAATGAAGGGCAGGGATAAACTCACCAGAGGAACATTGAGAGGTTACTGCAGCTCCACTTATTCCACTGATAAAAACACGATGACACCTTAACACGTTGTTACTCTGTTTAAAAAAATAAAATAAAATTGTGTGTGTGTGTGTGTGTGTGTGTGTGTGTGTGTGTGTGTGTGTGTGTGTGTGTGTGTGTGTGTGTGTGTGTGTGTGTGTGTGTGTGTGTGTGTGTGCGCGTGCGGGGGGGGGGATTTTTTGTTTATTTATCTTTTATTTGACGTTAAAGAGAATTTCCCGCAGATATTAAAATCCTTGGTCAAATAACCCCAAGCTTCCACTGTAAACCCGACCAGCTATCCTCATGTCCTATCCTTAACTGTGAGTAAATACACATTTATGTCGTCAAGTATAACTAGATGGTCTTGTGAATTCCACTTAATTGGGAAAACCTTGGTTTTGATGTTCCTATCTCAGGGGAACAGTGGAAAAAATGGTAAATAGTGGTTTATAATACTTTCTCCTCCGTAAACACAGAATTTACTTTTATGAATGAAACTGGTTTAGGAAGCCAAAGACCCTAGCTAGTAGGTTACATGTTTAGATACTACAGTGTTAATGCAGCTAGCAACGTAAAAACGTACTGTATTTCTTTTTTGTGGCACTCTTTTGGCAGTAGAAGACTCAGATTATCACAGGCTTCACTTGTTATGTGCCAGTCTGAGATGTTTACTCTGTTTTCTAACTTGTTGATAAAATAAAAACACAGGATTCCATGGGTTTTGAATGTATCCACAAAGACTTTGCGGTGGTCCGAATAATCATTTTCCGTGTCTGAAAAGGTCATGCTACGTTATAGCAAGCTCTTTAATGACTCTGAGGCCTTGATCATTCCTTAACACCCCCAAAAGGAAGAATATGTCAAGTTTTTTTTTTTTTTTTTTAATGAATTTCACGGGAAATTTCAACATTTCTTGCAAAATAGGAGAAGGATTACTGAGCTGACTGTTGGTGAAGTGTGGGAACTGATCACGGATCAGCTGTTTTGCTTTTGTTTTTTAATAGGACATCTTATAGGGAGGGTTACTCATTCAGATCTGATGCTCTGATGTTAGTAGCCTAACTTTTGATTTGGTCACAGATCATCAAAGTAGAGACAATCCTGACAATGATTCAGGTCAGTTTTTGACATTTGTCATGGCAGGAGCTTTAGGAGATGTTACTATTTTACAGGACACCACAAATACAAACAGATTCAAAAGAGATTTTTTAATTAACGAAGCTACTTTCTACCTAGAAAATGCAATAATATGAATTTGACTGTTACTGTTCCACCCTGAGGATTAGACTCGCACATCCTGAAACCTCATCACTAACATTTGTTTGAGTTCAGAGCATGTCACAGCCCGACTAAGTTTTATCACATTAGACTCATGTTGCAGTCCATCATCTGTTCCACTCAGGGAACTGAGCGCGTGAAACCATCTCTGCCGCCTTCCGGTGGCCGACTGCCTGAAACCATTGTCTTCACGTCACGAGATATTCACGAGTCAAGCTTATAAAAAACCAACAAACAAACAAAAGACAACCACAACAACAACAACAACAAACAAGCTACGAACACGCCCACCCACCTCAAAGTTAAGACACTCTATTGAAAAATTATTAGATTAAAATGAACACCGCATCCCTCATTATCGCACATACTGGAGGATGGACCTCTTTTTATGTGTGATGTTTTGCTTCCATCTAGTGAGCATGTGGTGGTACTGTATGCAGCCATAAATTACTTCAATAAGCTTCCAGGTTTAACTGTTTAACTCTGGTGAAATACAACGGTGAAATCTGATTATTTAAAAGATGGAACCGTGTCCTAAGGCTGTATCACGAGTAAATAGCTTACCAATGTAAACAGGATATTTATTTTGAATTTATTATTACTTTCCTGAGAGGAAAACCATATTTCATTCGGTTTGGGTTCACTGTGTGGAAGCCTTTCACTCCAAATGAAATACATATTCATTCATTAAATGTGATCCAATATACAGTACTATAATGTAATAATAATAATAATAATAAAAAAGCACATACACTGTAAAATAAAAGAAAATTATGGCCATTCCTGCAGCCAGTATTTTACAGTGATTTTTTTTATAGTGCACTGATACTGTAGGGGAGACCGGGGACAGTTGTAACACAGGTAAGTAGTTACACTTGCAATTACTCCAATCAGGAACAACCTGAGGTATCACCTCATTTACTCTGAACCTGCTCAGTAAAGTCCTTAGTCCTAGTCATGTGAAGAAGCAGTGTCCTGAAACAGACACAACTGCTGAGGAAAGAAGGGATTTAGATCAGGCTTTTTATGCCTTTAACCAGAGAGGGTAGGACAGTGGATTGAGGGATTGAGTAGGCAACAGGGTGTGAGTTGGGAAATACATGTGCGATACAGTCTGGATTGGAACCTGGGCCATCCGCTTGAGGGCCTAGACCTATACCACTAAGCCATGTATTTTCTGTTTGTGTTGCTTAGACATTTCTATGCCATTCATTAGCGGACACAACCAGCTTGCACAGCAGTTTGGAGACACTGGGTTAAAGGAGCTCAAAGTTAGAGACAGAAATGTCAAAATGTTACAGCTGTTCCTGGTCTCCCCTACTTTTTTTTTTTTTTTTTTTTTTCTTAAAAAAATGTTTTCAGGTTTCCTTTCTGGTTCTTAATAATTAACTTCGGTAAACAGTCATCCATTGATGAACTCTCACCAACTCATTTATTCAAGAGAAACTTAATTGAAAAGAAAAAAAAATATATATATATATATAAAGAGAAAAACAGTTTGAATTAGTTTGACCTGTTTACTGAATACAGTGACTGTTAACAACAAAAAGTTGACACATTAAAAACTGTTCAAAGACAATACCTCAAAAATGTTACAGACATCGTTCAAAATTATTTTTTCAACCTTAATCAAATGTCATTTAACGTCAGCCATGAAATATGTATGCAGTCAATAGCTGTTATTATTAAGATGAGATGTTTATGTTTCTTTGAGCTCTCAGGGCACGGAAGATCACACCACACATTCTCCTGATCACTGTGCTGCAGCCAGGCTCCTCACTTGGCATTCACCGCGTGCCTTAATTGACTGATTTTAAATCAAGGTCCACTGTGAACACTGAGGGAAGCAGCCCACAGTCTGAGAAACAGCAGGGAGAAAACACCACAGAGGAACAACGTCTTCCCCACTTAAACAAATGGAGCAGTGATTTTTTTTCCCTTTCCAGGTGAATGTTGGTTTTAAAGACACATGGTGGAGAGTTTACTGCTTATTTTCTCTTTGAAGCATACAAAATACTAGATAATTTGAATAAAAACCCTGTAAAACACAAATAGGTTAAGACACTTTACTGCCTATATTGTCTAAAGGTCACATGTACACCTGCAGCTTTTTTAGCTCCTCACGTCATGGCAGCCTTCATCTGTTTACAACCGCTTTTCCTGACAGACAGTCAACAGGATAACAGCTCAGCAATACACACAAACTATTTTCCATCCCTCTCTTTTTTATGCTCATGACATGTCAAGGACACATCAAGCAGGCAGCCATTACAGAGAAACAACTGGGTGACCAGGATCTGAATGAGGCTAAGACCAGACCTGATGGGACCTCATCAGGATGTAAACAGAGCAAATCAATCAAATATGGCCTTTTATTTTCCCTCCTAGTGGAAGCCCTTCTTCTTTCCAAATAATGATAGTGTGACCTGGGGAAAAAGTACATGTGATGGATCAGGTTTTAATCTGTTCAGAATATTTTTATACATGGGATTTGGTACCATTAAAGGAACAATACGTTAGTAATTTAAACGGTACTGATTAAATAATAAAGACTTGAAAAGCATCTTACAGTCACCGCAGACAGTAAACACTAGAGCAGAAAAGACACACACACACACACACACACACACACACACACACACACACACACACACACACACACACACACACACACACACATATCATCTGCAGAAATAAGTGATGACCCACCATGCGCTCTATATTGATAAGAACAGATTGACAGAATGTCCCTTTAGGAATGTTATATAAGAGTGATGTTTCATACCAGCCCTCCCGACATGCACTGGAGCAGGTAATCAGTTTGTAGGCCGGACCATGCAGCATTAGCCTGTGTGCTTTAGCAAAGGCTGAATACAGCCAAACAATAACGGTACAAACACTGGCTGCTGTCAGAAGGAATTGAAAACATTTTTATGCTTTCAAAAAATCAAGTTTTGGAGCTTACATCAGCATGCTTCCCATCTTTAGGAAAATCACCGTCGAAATATAACGAAAGGATGCTCAGAATGAGAAGAGCGTCGAGCTGTGGCGCACAGCGCCGCTCTCCGCTCTCCTCCTGTCGCACCATCTCCTCCAGGATCCATCCCGAAGCCCTCACATCCTCACATCCTCCTCTCCTCTCCTCGTCTCTGGCAGTCCTTTCACATGCAGCTCTAAAAGAAGCAGAATGTACAAATTAACAAATAAATAATCAAATCACTGAGTGAATTAGAGGCAAGGTGAACTCTGTGCTCCTGTCCTGAGGAAGCTGAGGTGATTTTGGTAGATTGGTATGAATTTCAGGAAGGATTTGTTAAATGAAATCACAGTGTTTGAATTCCTCCTCCCGGACAGTACGGACGGGCGGGCGGGTGGTGGATAACGTACAGGAGAGCAGACTGCGTGACGTCAGCATGCATGCAGAAGCAGAGGCAGATGCCCCCCCACATCAGCACCACCCCCCTCTTTGCCCTTGAAACCAGGGAAGGGAGGCCTATCCTGTCTCCCCAGAGACCAAGAAACGAGATGTTCAGGACACTGAGCAGTGAAACCTCACTTTGGCCATATAGGCATCCGCACCCTAAAAAACCCAACATATATGGGGATTCATTTGTCTTAAAATTTTAATTTAGACTCATCAGATCATTGTGGCTTTTATTTATTTAGAATATGAGACAGTTAAGTCTCTATTTGTACAAAAAAAACTTGACATTTTAACAGCCTATCATGTTTTCCTTTTTAAGAGAGAAAAACAAAAACTAAACTAAACTGCTAAACAAAACAAACAACAACAACAACAAAAACAGTGTGTGTACATGGAAGCTATTATTTGCATTTTTCTGCCGACATGTGTGAAATGTGTGAAAAAGTAAGATTAGACAGTCAAAGTGAGAGTTAAAGCAAAATAATTTGTACGTCACAAAAACCTTGCATGTACTTCAATTAGGGATGCAAACCTAATCGGGTACTTTTATGGGCACTGACCGGAGTTACATCTGTAGTACGGAGTACCAATTTGTGTAAAATCAAACAGTACCATGTTTTGGTACCTAAACGCAACCTTGTGACTGTGAGGGAGGGGAAGAGTAGGTGATTTCCATACTGGACATGAACACAGCATCGCATGTTTATATATCGAGAAATCAAAATGTTAAATTGAAAAACTGTTTTCTTACCGAAAAACTATTTTATTACCACATAAACACAAGCAAAAGTACTAAAAATTGGTACTGTTGAGTACTGATACACATTGCCAGGTACCCGGGCATTGGTACCGTATTGTTTCAAATGTGAAAGGCAAAATAATAAGGAGGCCCCTCACATGACATCAAAAGGTTCATGGGGTGGGTTTGCTGATTTGTAAGGTTGGGGGGGGTTATTTTTTTTTTTACATTGCAAACAAAACCCAAGGTGCAAGACAGTGGAGTTACAGCTAACCTTTTTTTTAAGTTCTTTCACTCCTTTGATCAGATAGAAGAGGACAATGGATAAAGTAGGAGACAGTGAAAGACAGTGGGGAATGACATGCTTGAAAGAGGCCACAGAGTGCAACCCAGACCACTAGGCCATCTGCCCTCCAGCTATACATTTTTTCCAGGCATTGTTCTCATATAGTAGTTCTACTGGTGTTTAAGGGAAGGCTCCTTAATCCTTAATCCAGGTAACTGGTCAGGACACGTAGCGTGTCTTTTTCTTCTTCTTCTTCTACTTCTTTTTTTTTTTTTTTAAATACATAAGTTAACAAAATAAATAAATAAATAAATTAAGCACATATTGATAAATCTGGAAACTAACAAAAAGACATATAAAGACATGTTTTTAAGGCATGAAGGAACCCATGGCTTTCTCCCCTTCTAGAAATGGTAATAATATGCTGTGTTTACCTTTGAACATAAAAGTAAATTCTCACGAGCAAGGGAACGGATAGACTGGAAAATCAGACTTGAAAACTTGGTGTGATGACAGCTTTTCAAGAGTTGGCTGTGGAGTGCTTTGCTTGTTGAAAACAGTTAACAGTCAGTCCCTTATCAGTAGGATAGGTACCTTTCACATTTGAACCAATACGCTACCGGTGCTTGGTACCTGGCGATGGGTATTGGTACTCAATGGAACCAATTTTCTGTACTCTTATGCATGTTTGTGTCATAATACTTTTTTTTTTTAATGAAATCTTTTTTTTTTTTTTTATCTAACATACTTCTGTCTCAACTTGCAATGCTGTGTTCATATCCAGCCAGGAAAAATGCCTTTTCTTCCACTCACTCACAGTCACAAGGATGTGTTTAGGTACCTGAACATGGTACTGTTTGATTTCACAAGAATCGGTACTCCAGACAGAGTTCGGTTGGTACTTATAAAAGTACCTAATTTGGTACCCATTCCTACTCATAAGTCCTATTTAGTTTATAGATTTCAAGAAACATTCAAAGGATGCATACCTTTGGAGCAAAAGACATGACCAGAGACATGACCAAAAGGTCATGCCTCTATTGCCATGGTTTCAAGTTAATGTAGAAAAATTAAAACTGCAACTTTTTTTTTGGTCTCAGGAGGACGAATGGCGTCAACTAGTGGCAAATAGTAAAGTCACAACTGCCAGGCCCAAAAACCTGTGGCAGTGTGTGACTAATTACACTACACAATACATTTTAGACTCATTGCAAGAGCTGGTTTGATAATTGGAAAATAACATGAATTATGCAAACCATGACAAAATGTATCTGATATGAAAAAAGATCCACTGGTGAATGCATAAACAAACAATCAAACAAACAAACAAACAAAAAAATTAAAGGACCCACAGATGAGTGCAAATAAGTCCAGACAAGGCAAGAGGCACCCAGTTTAACCTTGTTTTAAATTTAGTTTGCTATAGCAAATCCTAAAATTTAGGATTTGAGGCAAAGCCCTCAGAAATGACCTGTCACAATAACCTGCTGTCCCAATGTACCAAACACGTCACAATGTAATATTTTTTATGTCAGTTACATTTGGAGGTTGAGCCTCAGTTTTTGCAAATAATAAAACACAATTACTTTCTTCATATTAAAAAGCATAAACCTTTTGAACATTTTAAATGAATAGGTGGTGCATAGACTGTAAAAACTTTCCAGAATGCTAGCGGCAATATGGCGTCGACGTTGACATTTTATCTGGGTAGTCGATCCGGCTTATGGTCTATAGGTGGCAGCACTGCACATTACGCTGGGCGCAAACCGCCAATGTGTCCAACAACAGAAGAAGCAACAGGTTGTTGTGGTTGTGGTACACGGAGGACTCCGCAGATGACTGTGGAGCCACAGCACTTGAAAGGTAGGTGACTCAGTTTTCAGAAGTGGTCCACTTATCCAACATAAAGTGCATTATTACTAACACTTCCGCACATGTTTCCTCACGCAGCTAGCTGAACATTAGCTTCAATTTGACCTAAGTGAGACAAAAGACACACTTTCAGTTTGCTGTTAATGTTTGATAATCGTGTTATGACTAGAGCTGTGAGACGTTTTTAATGTCTTTTACACGTTACCACTGAGATCCAAGTTGTTGACTCAGCTCAGTGTTTCCATGACTGGTTCGCTGAAATGCAGTGTGTCGTAATGTCAGACTTGTGGGGACCTGCGGGGTTATTTTACGACATGAAAAACAGGTTTCTGCACACGACTGGCATAATAAGATTTTATTTTTCTAACCAGCGCGGTAAAAGCAACTTGTGATGACCAGAGGGTTTCTGGTGCGTTGCTGAAACACTTCATGGGCTTCAGATACAGTGGTCTAACAACTCAACGTCGCGAAACTTCGGGCTCACTGTGGATAAGATGGTGACTAAAACTATAGTTTGTCAAATGATTAACTGGAACATGAATCACCTGAGAAGGAAATGTTGTAAGAGAACGTGTCACCTTAGGCGTTTGTTCTGTGGAAGCCATTTTTTCCAGTAAACAAAAATGAAATATTAAAGGAAGACTTACAGAGTTTTAATGCTGCCATGCTAGGGACAAAAAAACAAAACAAAACAAAAAAAAATCAGTGTCACGTTATTATAAGTTACTTGTTTTAACACAGTGAGTTTTGGATCCTGTAAGAGCGCACTCCAAGATCCTTCATCAGGTCTTAACCATGGTTCTACCATCATGTAAGCATTGGATTTGTAAAGCAACAAATGCCTGGTGGCACAGTGCATGCATTAAATTATATTTACATCTGTAGTCTCTGGACAGAAGACAGAGACCACGCCTCTTATCTGAAATAAACGAACCCTCGGATGATGATACCGATGTAAGTTTCTAGTCTGAGATCCAGACAGACTCATCTGTTCTTGCAGCATGTTTTTATATCTAACTACTGTCAGTGAACATTAACAGTTCCATTTTAACTGAATCTGATCAGGTTGTAACGTGACACGGATTTTTGTATGCTTGGCAGAAACAGACTTCCATCATTGTCTGGACAGTCACATGACATTACTCAGTACGTCGTGGATTGCAGTGGCAGGTTGGCAAACACACATAGCTTGTGACATGGCATAGTTATTTGCTCTGAACATAAAGCGGCATCACATCTTCCTGGACTTGTCATGTTACAGATATAATGGACTGTGGTGGCTTCTCAGAAAGGAATGCAGCTGAAGAAGTCTTTGAAACAGGGAGCAACCTTAGCAAACAGGTCTACCTCACCAGGGAATACTGACTTCTATTAGAGACAGTTTTATTCCTGACTTTGGGGTCGACTGTGAAAGCTCAGACCACAGACACATCTGGAATGTGTGCAGAAGATGATTTGGGTCCCTCTTTTGTTGACCAGTACAGCTGACAAAAAGCAGCAACTCTTCTTTTTCTCACTCCCCAGCTTTGAAGATGAGCTCCAGGATGATTGGTCATACAGAAGAAGAGGAGGATACCGATGAAGAAATGGAGGAGGAAAAAGAAGAGAGTGTCAACCCCACAGAAGTGAAAATGAGTCAGATAGTGATGCCTTGTCACAGCAACCACTGCCAGGAGCTCAGTGTGGGTCAGCTGCTTAAATGGATAGACTCCACCGCTTGCCTCTCAGGTGATCTCTGTGTGTGTGTGTGTGTGTGTGTGTGTGTGTGTGTGTGTGTGTGTGTGTGTGTGTGTGTGTGTGTTGAAATGTGTCGCATCGCATGTGAGTGTCTAGACTTTGCTGGAACCACTAACTGTAAGGAAGGACAAGTTACTTATGTGTTTGTTTTACACGAGCAGCTGAAAGGCATGCTGGGAGTCCTTGTGTCACTGCCTCCATGGATGACATCCACTTTGAACACACCATCAGGTAACGGGGAGCATGAATCAAGGTTGTTTCCATTACGAAGTGTGTGTGTGTGTGTCTGTGTGTAGGTTCAAAGAGTGTTCAGTGATTTCCTGTTGTCTCTGTGTTCAGAGTGGGCCAGGTGGTGAACATCAAGGCGAAGGTGAACAGAGCCTTTAACACCAGCATGGAGGTCAGAGAAGTTCATACTCTGCTCTTGCTGTTCATGACTTGTGTTTTTATTTTTAACATTTAGGCCTTTCTGAATCGAAACCTGGTGCTAATGAGCTCTCCCTTTTCATAAGTCAAATCAAAAGCAGGATCAGCAGTTTTCTCAACACGTTTTAAATCTCTGGCCTGCTTTTTGTGCAAGTTAACAACCGTACAGAGAACAAACCAAAGGCTGCACTTTTAGAGATCTTGTAGTCAGAGATACATGACTGTAAAAATTCTCCATGGAGATTGATTGAACTGGATCCTTCAGGTTTAATGTAGCAACAGCTCTACTGTTGATGTGGGAATGGATCTGTGGGCTGTTGCGCTGTATCTGATGTAAATAAATAATTTTGTGAAAGTCAAATGATATCTGTTAACACCAGGGTCTGTTTGCACGTTCAGTCATTAAACAAACGGAACCATTAGTCCTAAAGTTCTGTTATGGATTGGCCCGTTTGGCTGCAACGTTAGCCACATGCACGACTGAAATAATCATCTAGTTCACTAATTTCACCATAAAAGAGACGCCCGTGCAGGTTACGTGGTAGATATGGGGAACCTCCTGGTAAACCCCATCAAACAAACTCAAACTGCACATGTCTACCACTCATAAACAGAGAAAAACCTGAGGAGCCTTAACAGTGTGACTGAGAGAAGATCAAGATGTTTTTCAGCCAGAGAAGTGGAGATTTGATGACAAGAATATACTAATAGCTGTTATCAAAGAGTCAGTCAGGTAAACAGTGAGAAAAAGGAAGTTTGGTGATCTTGAGTAGAGTAAATGCGTGTGGTGTTTCTGAGTACACAGCAGAAAACCTCAGAAATAAAATCAGCCATATGAAAACTGTTTTGAGGAACGAGTGCTGCAGCAATGCTCCAGTACCTCGATGAATAACTCTTAAAGCAGTTTATGAACTCCAACATTTCACCACACACATCTTGAAGGACCCAGACGTACTAAAGCAAAGAGTGAATCAAACTGGTTACAGTGACGCAGCGAGCCTCGCCAGTTTAAGACTTTGATTGCCTTTTTATTATCAACTGTTCACTGAAAAAATATCCTGTCTCCTAAATCTAAATTTGCTGTATGACTACACATCACGACCTTTCCAAAGGAATGTCCACTTCCTTTGTATATTCAGTCTCAAATGCCTTTAAACAGCTGAACAGGCGCTGTAATCCTGTTGTTAGCGCCTGTAATGGTGGCGTCTACCTCCATTGAATCTAATTCATTTGGCCCGTTAACCTGGCTCATGCATACTGCTAATCAATTTCTTTTAGCCGTTTGTACAAATGGTTCATTTTCCTGGCTGCTGGCTGGTCATGGACACAGGCCCAGGGCTGGAAATCAACACCCACCAATCCACCACGTGCAGGTGAAAAATCATTTTGACAGATATTAAGAAAAACTTGCCCACCAGCTTGGCCGGTGATAAATGAGGCACTTCACCATGTATCAGTCTCATGTTGTCAGAGGAGGGTGGCCCTCTCCTTCCTCTCTTCACATGAGCTGCTAGGAGATGTCCTCACTTTACAGGGAAATGCTCAGAGTGCTCTGTTGTTCTCAATGAAGCTGGGAGTAGATGAATTCTCTCACATTCATTCTGGTGCGTTTGCGACTGGATGGGAGATTCTGCATTTCCCTGTAATGGGCCAACGCCTATTGTAACTGTTCATTTATATGTCTTTTTGTACCAACTACCAGAAAAGTTTAGAGAGTGAATATTCACATTGGCTGATAACTTCAGAAACTTGATGCATAGATTACATATAAAGATCCTATGACTGCGATCATGAACATCTCTGTGGGGAACTTATAACGGCCTGTTTTGTTTTCTTTTGAAGGTGGGCATAAGGGTGAGCTGTGAAGACTTGTTCGCTGATCGGCACTGGAAAGTTTGCCACGCCTACGCCACCTTCGTCACACAGCGCACCAGCACAGGGAAAAAGGTGAGAGATGGGGGCAGAGTTTTAGGAACGTGCGGGTGTTGTCGAGGTTGAAATGCCCTCTGTGAAATGTTCATTTTAAACAGATCAGTGAAGCATTAACACAGCTTCTCTCAAACATCCCAGTTTAATTTAAGATGCTTACATTTTTTTTCAACTTATTACATGGAAACAAAATGATTTCACTAAAAACAAAAACTTTTTGAGGAATAGGGAATGTGGCTCAGCACTTTGAGCCCAGCTGTAGTTGTCTGAGCACCTTGCCAAAATTCTGCCACACACACCAGCACCATTGAGTCTCCATGTGTGTGTGTGTGTGTGTGTGTGTAGATGGTGATTAGATCGTCTCACACTCAGTAAACACTTCTGCTGAAATGACCTCCCAGGTGATCTTGAAGTCCAACGTACCTCACACTCAGACGGAGCAGGTTGAATACAGCTTGGCGGCTGAGAGGCGGCGGGTACGAATGTTACATGATGACATCATCAAAGACCTGCTCTCTCATAGGTCTACCCAGCAGGGTAGGTTTCACATCATTTATTAATAGTTAATGCTGACTCCGAGGTTTGTTAGCTGGTTTCATCTGTCTTTAGCCCCATTTTCATCAAGTGGTTTGGTTCGGTTTGTTTCGGTACAGCTCACATTTACAGCACACATTTTGTGTTGCTTCCTCTGACTGAAACAGGGACAGGTCCCCAAATGACCGACCCGTACCGTCCCACTTTTTGGTTTCATTCTGTTTGGGTACCAGACTTACAGATCCAAGCTAGAAACACTGCAGTGATTGGTGGAAAGAATGGTCACTTCCTGTGTGACAGCAGTAATAAAGAACAGCATACCACCCCACCATGTGTAAACCTCTGGTCAACTTTGTAAAGAGAACTTTCTTTTCTGATTTTGCTTTACTGATCCAACCAACACCAAAATGTACTGATCCATACCAGACCACCTGGTGGAAACAGGGTTTTAATGCCCCTGAATAACAAGGTTACTTTAACAGAGTAACTCTGGTTTTAGTCAGAGGCTCTGTACTGGTTACAGAAAAGGTGAAATAACACTTTAAACGGCTTTGCTGCTTATCCTCCTGTTTTAGTGGCCCTGGGAGCATGAGCAGCTCACCTTGTTTCTTAAAGATTCAGTTAGTAAGGTTTTTGTATTTTTAAGTATTGTTGGTTTTCAACCACAAACCTTTAACTGCATCCCCTCCTGTTTGGGAGAGGGACCAGAGGGAACCTGCGAGGTTTGGGCTTTCATTGTAAACCAAAAGGGTTAAATTCAGCAGGTCAGCTGGGACAGTCAGGTTCAGGAGGTTTTGGTTTGTAGAAGTAAACCAACTTTAGCCTGTCAAACCTGTACATGGAATTTAAAAAATTGTTTGTGTGTTTCACTTTTTTTTGTGTGTGTGTGTGTGTGTGTGTGTGTGTGTGTGTGTGTGTGTGTGTGTGTGTGTGTGTGTGTGTGTGTGTGTGTGTGTGTGTGTGTGTGTGTGTGTGTGTCAGCTGAAATCACTGCAGAAGCCAATGCAGTTGCAGCAGAGAGGACCAAAGTGGAGAGTGTTGAACTGGTTTTACCCCCACACGCTAATCATCAGGTGACCCAACTTTGTTTCTTTTTGTGTTTTTATCTCAGGAGCAAAGAGAGACATGGTTATCAGACACCAGCTTACAGAGTCATTTTCACCATTGTTTATTTATCTATTTATTTGTGTCTATTGCACATTGAAAATGAAACATGAAATGAAAATGTTTTATGATCGGGGAAAAAAAAACAAAGCAGAGCAACAAACAGTAAATTGAGGCAACGTGGGGGAGGGGCCAAAGGAATCCACGAGGGCCTGTCAAAGCAAAGGCCACATATATTAAGTCTTTAACCATCTTATAATCTTTTTAACAACGTGCCATCCATGCGCTTGGTCACATCTTATCCCTCGTGTAGATAATAAAACACTAACTGATAAAAACAATGTAACAAATCCAACATTTTTCATTGATGGAGATGTTTCTCTGAGGTGCTGAGGAGCAGAGTTGTGGTTTCACTGTTCTGTTTGTTGAAACACCAGGTGAACACATTCGGAGGACAGATCATGGCCTGGATGGTCAACGTAGCTACAATTGCTGCCAGGTACACACACACACACACACACACACACACACACACACACACACACACACACACACACACACACACACACACACAGACACTCTTAATGTGACCAGTAAAATCTCTTTTCCAATGGTGTCCTGGCAAAGACAGCAGCAGCAGAGTTACATGATGACGACAGACAGAAATACACAATACACACCCAACATGGCATGTATACATGACACATAACTCCAGGATTCAAAACATCACAAATCAGACAAGACATCTGCAGACTGATGCACCTACACCAGAATAATCCAGACAGCATCCAGAAAACAGCCAGAAAGCATTCAGAGAGCATTCAGAGAGCATCCAGAGAGCAGTCAGAGAGCATCCAGGAGCTGTCAGAGAGCAGTCAGAGAGCATCCAGGAGCTGTCAGAGAGCAGTCAGAGAGCATCCAGGAGCTGTCAGAGTGAAGTCAGAGAACAGTCAGAGAGCATCCAGGAGCTGTCAGAGAGCAGTCAGAGAGCAGTCAGAAGCAGTCAGAGAGCATCTAGAAAGCATTCAGAAAGCATTCGGAGAGTGGTCAGAGAGCAGTCAGTGAGCATCTAGAAAGCATTCGGAGAGTGGTCAGAAGCAGTCAGAGAGCATCTAGAAAGCATTCAGAAAGCATTCGGAGAGTGGTCAGAGAGCTGTCAGAGAGCAGTCAGAGAACAGTCAGAGAGCATCCGGGGGCAGTCAGAGAGCATCCGGGGGCAGTCAGAGAGCAGTCAGAGAACAGTCAGGCCCCATTTACACGGAGACTCCCGCAACGATTCTTCCTTTGCATTTTCAAAAGCCACCAGCGTTTACATGAGGACGGCGTGAAAATGATCCGCGTTCATACGACTCCAGGAGGACAAGTCTCCTCTTCTGTTCTTTCTTTTTCTGCCGTTTTGTTGTGTGAGACGGTCGGCAATCCAACCATAACGCGCATTACCACCAACTACTGGCTCAACTGGAAATGTGGCTGAGGGCAGAGCCTTCACCTGAAACTGCGAGTGCGCATGCGGTGACGTCAGCGTTTCACCCTGAGATGCTCCGCTCTGTGTTTACACGAAGCTGGATGGAGGAGCGGATTCAGATCTTTCCACTCTGGGGAGTGTTTTCAAAAGTTTGCGTTTTCACTGAAAACGCAACGTGGTCTCGTCTAAACGGAAGGCCAAAACGCAACGAAATGTTTGCGGAATCGACTGTTTTCGGCGTCGTGTAAACGGGGCCTCAGAGAGCAGTCAGAGAGCACAACGAGAGCACATTTTGCAGAGGGCACAATTTGTATAGTAACTTCTTCTGCAGATCGTTCAATGCAGAGGGAACAGCAAACTTGAAAGACTTTTTCCAGGTCCAGACCTGATCCTTGGCACAGAGCAAGTCATCATGGTGTTGTTGGCATATAAATGGAAATTTGCATTTGAAACATTATGGTCCATGTTGTTGATTTAATAAGAAATAAAAGGGGACCTTGGACCAAACCTTGAGGCACACCTTTGGACAGTTAAAGAGTACCCGAGATAGTCCCACACATCGTGTTCTATCTTGAAGATAGTTTTCAAACCATCTGACTTAATGATCAGACAGCCCGATAACATCAATCTGTGTTTAAGCAGCTTCTAGTCCACTGAGTTAAAGACCTTTGAAGTTCTCAGTCTCTTGTGACAGAATGGTAGACAGAGACATTCAATCTCAAGGGGTCATTCATGTTGGCCTAAAACTCAGTCTTTCCCTGACACAAACCCTCATCCGTCCATCCTTTGAACTCTTTTTAGGACACTAATAAATCTTTCTTGAAGGATACTTTTGGGAAAAATGTCTCTAAAAATGACCTTTAATAGTTTTTCCTTTAGTGTAATCTCTGACTTTTTTGCCGTTCAGTCGTCTGTGTCAGGCCCACCCAACTCTGCGGACCATTGACATGTTCACCTTCAGAGGACCATCTCAGGTTGGAGACAGACTACTTCTCAGGGCCATCGTCAACAACGCCTTTAAAAACAGGTATCACAGTCATCCAGAAAAAAACACAAAGACACAGAAGATTAGTGAAACTTCCACTTAAATTCTCTAACCCATTCAAACTTAGTGCAGTTACATATTATTGCTGTTATTACCCTGATTTCTTGCTCAAACTCAGAGGATGGCTTAAAGTTGTGTCTGTTTGTATGAAAATATGCTGCTGAATCCACATTTTTCAGGAAACTATGCAAAATATCATAATTATATCTGTGACTTCAGCTGCGTAATTACATTTCTGACAAAAAGCTGCTCACAAAAAAAAAAGGTGTAAAGTAGAGTTACAGGAAAGTCTATGCATTGATTCTGACACGACCTGTGAATGGGTAAATACAGGTGTGTTCTTCAGTGATGGTGGAGGATATCCTACCCACAGTCCATCATCAGCTCTGTGGTCAAAATGATTAACAATCATTCTGACCACTACATCAGGATCAAGTCTTTTGACCACCTTGATGTCCTTTAAAGAACAGATAAAGGTTGAATCCACATGTTGAGAACAGTTCATTATTCAAAGGTACATTAAAGAAAAAATAATTTCTAATAAAGGTTTGTTGAATGAATTTGTTGTGTTTTTTAGTATCGAGGTGGGGGTGCGTGCAGAGGCCTACCAGGAGGAGGGTCCAAATCGACACATAAACTCTGCTTTCATGATCTTTGAGGTCGTGGATGATCATGGGAAGCCACGAACGCTACCACGGATAAGACCTGAGCCCCTGGTGAGTCATGCTAGAGGAAACACAGTGGGATGATGCACTTAAATATCACTGTCTTATATCTGTTCTGCTTTGTTGTAGCCTTTAGTTTGTTGCCCTCTGACAAACAGCAGCTGTTAATGGTCTAATGCTAATCTGTGTATACAGAAACAGGGACTCAGAGTCTCAGAAAGTTTCATTTTCATGGCCTGAACTGAAGAAACTATGGTCCTAACCTTGAAGCAAAGGAGACACTCTTTCTTTTTAGAATGATCATTGATTTCTGCAAACATTAAGTTATTTTCTTATTCTGCTATTGAAGTAAAAAACACAACACCACTCAGTATAAGCACTATGACATGAGTAGAAAATGAGATAAAACCAGGAAGGAGCCAGCTGGCATCTGATGGGAACATCACTGGTTTCACTGGGGTGATGGTGTTCACTCAGCTGTCTGTCTTTATCTGCTGCCTTCTCACCTCTAACCTTCATTTCTTACAGTGTGTCTGTTGATGAAAGAGCATTAAAATCACACACATAGGAACAGGGTGTGGTATTTTAGGAATGGCACATAGTATCAGAACGACCTCTATTCAAGGATCTGCAGCCCTGGTTTTTCTGTATTTAAGGCTTTAAAGCCACAGTATGACATTCATAGCTCATATTGCCTAAGCTGTCACTGCTCTAATCTTTAAACATCTGAGTTCACATCTCTTATCAAAGCTCTGACACATTGTTCTGCCTGTGGAAAACGTGTCAGTGCAGGTCTGAAGGTGCGGCTGATCAAAAAGCAGATACAGAGAGATAAACTTTACCCGTCAACACCAGGCCCGAGTGTCCAAGGAGAAAACTCCAAACCCACAGCAGCAGCTTTGCAACGGTGCTCCCACATTTATGAATCACTCTTTGTGAAGTTATGCTTCAGGGTATCATTTAACATGAAAATCAGGGTATTCAGCAACTCACCCTCAGAACAACCCACACAGGCCCCCACGTGTTTTATGATTTAGCAGTGATGTGTTAATGATCAACCAGAGTGAACAGCAAAAGGAGAGCAGCTTACCCAGATTAAAGAGGAAACAGAGTTCAGAGCATCTGGCCCACGAGGACATTCAGGGCCTGATCTACTAAAGGTCTGTTTGGATAAAAACTGGTACCATTGGACCCAACTCTCATGTCCTGTGCAGCAGCCTTATCACATACATCTGATTTCTCAGACGGGGAGGGGGGTAACTCGGCAATTTAGGAGATATAAGTATCATGAGTTTATCCAATCAGAGACACAGCTCAGCTGGGGACATTGCCCTATGGCTGTTAGAAAGGGAGCTGAAAGCCTGCATCATATCCAACATGGCCCCCGACAACAACCAACTTCATTAGTCTGCTTTAGGAACAGACAGTGACATCACAGAGACTGCGTCCACGTTTCATACAATCTGTGTTTTTGTGCCCATTGGTGATTGGATTATGATCATTGAGCTGGACAGTTTGAATGAGCCAAAACAAAAACTAAGGCATGTGAACCCTGGGGCATACCCAGAAAGAGTAACGTCCTGTAACACAGGTCCTTCTCTTAAGCTCTCAGCTCCTCTTTCATCTGATTCTTTGAAATTTTCATCTAACAACTTCTGTCTCATGCCATCACTGTCTTTTTTGGCAGTATTGAAAAAAAAGTTTATAAAAAGTTGGTCAAACAGTGCTGCAGTTGGCTGACAACATTCCCCCCTTTCATTCACAGGAAGGCACGAGACGCTTTCAAGAGGCCATAGCCAGGAAGAAGATCAGGTTGGACAGGTGAAGGCTGGCCCACATTCCAGGATTCTTATGTACACAAACATTTAGAGAGCACACTCTTGATGATAACAAAAGACAGATCAACAGGATCTCTCTCCTTTTATTTATTTAACCTTTATTTAACCAGGAAAAGAAACTCATTGAGATTAAAAATCTCTTTTACAAGAGTGTCCTGGCCAAGATAGGCAGTTTTCAGCCTCTTACTTTCTGAAAAATACAAAAAGAAAAAACAAACATGGGAAAAGTCATGGAGACAGTGGGGATGTATGCTGTGTGCATAACAGTGAGAGTAAGAGACTAGAAAAGCCCTCAAAGAGAGCAGACCTCCACCAAGCATACTGTGATTATCACCAACACTTTAGTCTGACTTTAATGTTATACTCCCTTTCAGCAGACTGTCTGCTACAATCTGGTGTTAGTTGCAGGTTTGTACGATAATTTGTTTCCTGACAGTGCTGAAAATGATGGTGACCCAGTTCATATTTCACAATCAGGATCTTAGTATCCAGAATATTGCCAGGATCTGGATCGTACTTTTACATCTGTCAGAATTATGGTGACCTTGTCTTGTATTATTTTGCAAATCAACCCGACCATTTATGGTAGAGTTATATATACATATGGTGAAAACAGCCCTATCTGACAATGATAAAGAATCCTTTAAAAAAGTCCTGGATCCAGATGGTGATACAGATCATCTCTTAAAAGTAATCACTTCTTCCTTCTCCCATTTTGAACATCTCCTGAGAATTGTGAAGTCGTCGCAAGTATCACTTAGGGAGCAGGGCCTACTTCATGTCTTACTTTCTCCTGTAGTGTGCAGGAGCGCCCTGCACACTACAGGATTTCTGGTGGCAAATATTAAACATTTACGATGTCTCCTTCTGAGTGGATTGGACTTAACAAAATCGCTCTAAACACACCTCACACCTTAGGAAAATCAGACACCACGGTGTCTGCAAACATCAGACAATCAGGCCTTTGCTGGCTTTGATTGTATGGAGGAGATTGGGACAAAAATCAGCTCCGTTGTACTGAAGTGTGTTCCCACATCAACGCGTCTGATCATGCTTTGGAAGAGTGAATTCTTAAACTATAAGATTGAACTATTTGGAAGTGACACAGATTGTTACTGCTCTGTCAGGAAAGGCACAAGAAGCATCCACTGCTCCCTGCAGTTTGTCTTACAGTGTATCCTATGATAACCCCCCCCCCCACACACACACACACACACACACACACACACACACACAGCATAGATCACAGTTGTTGTTTTGTTTCAGGAAGTACATAATATCTCGAAAGCAGGGGGAGGTGCCTTTGTCTGTCCCCTGGGATCCCAGAAACCAGGTAAGAAAACCACGTGGAGATCCTTTAGGACCAGTAACTGGTGTTGGTTTTCATTTTTTCCTTTGTTGAGAGTGAAGAGTGCTGGACTAGTTTGGACTGTGGTTCTGCAAACCTGACAACGGTACTACAGGAAGTCCTGGTCCAATGTAGTTCAACCTGCTCACACTCTACCTCCGTTCATCTCGTGACTGGTATTCATCAGCAGATCCTTTCGCAAACACATCTGGTAATAAAAAGACTAGAATAGAAAAAGTCTTGATGGTCCACTGCTGTAAAAATTTCACTTCAAAAGTCACGATAGCTTACAGGCAGAACAACTTTTGCATTTAAAGGTGCAGCGTGTATAAATTAGTGTTATAGTGACATGGAGCGTTCAGGTTTCAGACTAAGTCCATCTGTTCCTCAAACATCCCATCACTCAGTGACTCTCAGCCTGTGCAGATCAAGGGGGATCCTAAAGATGGCATCATTTATTCTGATCCTCATGTTGATGGACCTCTCATAGCTGGAGAAACAACAGGCAGAAAGCTCCATGACAGCCCCCCCGAGAGCTCCTCTTCTGTTTGACTGAGCTTCAACACTGAAGTATCAATCCACCTCTGACTGTCAGAGAGGAAAGACAGCTGGCGTTTGCCAGACTGTACCATAGACAATGACCTTTACAACCAATGAACGTTGCTACGGAAACATTCTGTCAGTGAAGCTGAAAACAGCTAACTTCAGCGTCGTCCTTCAGACCCAACTTTTTCATTCCCACTCCCAGCTCTGAAACTCTGCTCCCATGTGTACTCTCCTTTAGGCGTTGTCCGTCCTGGTTTCTTCTCATTGCTTCCTAGACTTTATGGCACAGTACCTGATGATTTACACTCACGTGATGCACGTTTGGGATCCTCCATCAGAAAATACTCTCAACAAACAACAGAATATAATGTCCTATCTTCTTATTCTTCAGCACCAACCACCGCTGTCTTCTACTTCTTCTTCTGTAAAAACAACAACCGCCCCTCCTTTCTTTCTCCGCCTGACTTCCAGGTAGATTTGAGGTGCGGTGACCAGGCCCATGTTGAAAAAAAAAGGTGTTTGGCTCTTTCTGTTTCCCCAGATCTGCCGTAGACAAACATGGCTGTGGGTGATGTCTGCCTCCATAAGCGAGACCCGCAGTAATGCAAATATAAAACGTTTTTTTTGTAACTTAAATAATTGTTCACTTATTTTACAATACTTCACAAACAGACAAACATTTGGTCTCATTTTAAGGGTTTCTGTTTGGCCAAACACGTGACAGCTTCTACACACTGCACCTTTAAAAACAGTTCATGTCATGTCAGGGCTCAGATCTCATACTGAGATACTCATACACATTTTTAGTTCTCAGATTGACTCTATAGCCCCCCCCGAGCTCAGAGGTCCAGCTGGCTGAGGGGGGATGAAAATCCTCCACTCTGAGCTCTTCTTCCCTTATCCTGTTAGGATCCATAGTTTTGCCCACTATAGAGGTTAAAGCAGCAGGCTACACATCATTATTACACCACTGTTAAGCTTTGTGCAGAGGTCACTGAGAGCTTCCACTGTGTGTGTGTGTGTGTGTGTGTGTGTGTGTGTGTGTGTGTGTGTGTGTGTGTGTGTGTGTGTGTGTGTGTGTGTGTGTGTGTGTGTGTGTGTGTGTGTGTGTGTGTGTGTGTGTGTGTGTGTGAGGAGCTGAATCAGCTGAGGGAATTCTGAAAAGTGAACAGAGATGTCCAACAGAGATTCTGTTCGTCTGCGTTTCTTTCTTGAAGACATGTAAACAAGCAAACAAGAAGTGGTGGAGAACTGGTGGGGAACAGGTGGAAGACTGGTGGAGAACGAGTGGAGAACTGGTGAAGAACAGGTGGAGAACTGTCGGAGAAAGGGTTAAGAACTGGTGGAGAACTGGTGGAGAACTGGTGAAGAAGTGGTGAAGAAGTGGTGGAGAACAGGTGGAGAACTGGTGAAGAACATGTGGAGAACAGGTGGAAAAGTGGTGGAGAACTGGTGGAGAACTGGTGAAGAACAGGTGGAGAACTGGTGAAGAATAGGTGGAGAACTGGTGAAGAACAGGTGGAGAACTGGTGAAGAACAGGTAAAGAAGTGGTGGAGAACTGGTTGAGAACAGGTGAAGAACGGGTGAAGAACAGGTGAAGAACTGGTGGAGAACAGGTGGAGAACTGGTGAAGAATAGGTGGAGAACTGGTGAAGAACTGGTGGAGAACTGGTGGAGAGCGGGTGGAGAACTAGTGAAGAACAGGTGGAGAACTGGTTGAGAACAGGTAGAGAACTGGTGGAAAAGTGGTGGAGAACTGGTGGAGAACTGGTGAAGAACAGGTGGAGAACAGGTGGAGAACTGGTGAAGAATAGGTGGAGAACTGGTGAAGAACAGGTGGAGAACTGGTGAAGAACAGGTGAAGAACAGGTGGAGAACTGGTTGAGAACAGGTGGAGAACTGGTGGAAAAGTGGTGGAGAACTGGTGGAGAACTGGTGAAGAACAGGTGGAGAACAGGTGGAGAACTGGTGAAGAATAGGTGGAGAACTGGTGAAGAACAGGTGGAGAACTGGTGAAGAACAGGTGAAGAACAGGTGGAGAACTGGTGAAGAACAGGTAGAGAACTGGTGAAGAACAGGTGGAGAACTGGTGAAGAACAGGTAGAGAACTGGTGGAGAACTGGTGACCATCAGGGCTCTAGTGATGGTCTTCTTTCACACTTTGACATTTCCTGACTTGGCCAATCATGAACTTATGTAGTTTGGTTGTTGTTCTTGGATTTTGTGATGTAACAGCCCAGCATGAACATATATTTGCGTGTTTTTGTTTTCTCAGGTTTATCTGAGCTATAACAATGTGTCAGCTTTAAAAACGCTAGCTGCAAGAAAGAAGTGGCGCCTCAGCTCAGAGAAAGACGAGGTATGTGTTTCATTTCCTCTGAGAGAGAGACTCTCTGTTTATGTTTTTGGTGCTGAATCTTTCTGCACCCCCACAGGTCCGCCTGTACACCCTGGAGCAGAATTCCTCGTTGAGCATCCGGGTGGAATCAGAGGTGGATGTTCCTGCACTCAGAGCCTTCTGTCTGCTGTCCGAGCTGAGCAACAGACCTCACTGGGACACACACTACCTGTAATAATCCTTTCAGACACTGAAGACGTGGTCCAGCCTTACTGGGACCTCTGACCTCTCTGCAAACAGAAGGGTCAGTGGTCGCAGTAAGGCTGAATGAAGCTGACCTGAGAGACTGTAGAGAATGAATGTGTTTAACACAACCAGATAATAAAGTCAGCAGACTGTCACTGTTTCTCTGAGAAACTGTTTTATTGGATGTTTTTCTCACCAGAGATATTTCCCCCTGTCTCTCTTCAATCAGTAACTGTGAGCTAATCCACCGAGTGGATGACGAAGACTTCCTGTACCGCGTGGTGACGCCATCGGTGCATCATGAAGGGATAGGATTCCCAACTTCAGCTCTTCAGGGGGAAGGTCGTCTTCAGGACTTCATTTTGTTGGCCTCCAAGAGGAAACCTATTGGCATTGGGTAAGATCAGTGACGGACTGACTGAACACTGTGTCTGAACAGAGCTACAGGATTACAGATAGATACACCAGAAGTGTCTCCAGTCCGTCTCTGCTCCGTCCCCGTCTCAGCACCGGATCAGAAAGGTTTACGCTCAAGTCAATGTGTCAACTCACACTGGAGCAGCTCCTTGGCTGGTCCAGCAGATACGCAGTCATCCTATTTTTTGGATGCTGGAGTGGTAGGGGGGAAGATTGAGCGGGAAAGGAAGTCATGCACAGAAACCCCCTAAAAAAACCCAGTGACTTTCAAAATAAAAGAAACCCTGTCAAACCCAGATGGTATTTAGCTTGACTGCAACAACAAATACAAAAAGTGTAGCCAGACCAGGAGTCAACAGGTTTGAGGTTTTACAGCCCAACATGAATGAAGAGAGACTGATCAACCCACGGGGCAAAGAGATGTTCAGAGAACGTCCTTTCACCGTCCTTTTTTGACGTCTAACTTTGGTCTCCTGAAGGTGCAGACTGTTCCTCCAGGCGACTTTTTCAATGTCTGCTAAACGTCCATCTCTGATGTTCACAGTCACACTCCCCACTGCACAAAGAGAAGCTCAAAGGACGTCCTTTCCACGTCAAATTTAAACTTATTTTAGAACACAAACAGTTTCACTTAGCAGACACTTTTAGTCTATTAAAAAAATGTCCAGATGAGAACCAGTGCCCCCCAAAGCCAAGTCCCTGTGAGCTTAGCTGCTTCATCTTAATCCTTCTTCTTGTTTTGATTCTTCTTCTAGTTCCTGTGTCTGACTGTCCAGTTTCTGACAGTGTCAGACTGTTTCTGTTCATTTTCCTGTAGCTTCATCTGATTTTCTCAGCAGCTGATGGCAACTGTAAAAACAGTCAAAGGTGTTAAACATTTCCACTTCAACGCTGCTGCTGAGACAAACGAAGCTACAGGTAAATTAACCTCTACAGGAAAACACGTCAGCATTTTAGACAACAGGAAATGGAAACAAACAAATTAATAATTTTATTCATAACTTTTATTAAATAAGACAAAAATGGTGGTGAAAGGTCGTCCTCTAGACGTCTCTTTGCTCAGTGGGCTCATTCACTCACTCCTGCTCAGACGTCCTCTTGACGTCCAAAAAGCCGATGTTAAAATGTTGAACTGCTTTTTGTCATCTAAATGGGGCTGTGGTGAGATGTCCAAACACTGGACCTGACTTGAACTTTGTGCTGATGCCCAGAATGGTTCTTGGACCGACAGACAGGATATAGAAAAGTGTGGCGTAATTATCAGGGCTTTTACCATGGTCAGTGAGAATTCCAATGTCAACTGGCGTGCATTAGATTAGTCTAATGCACGCCAGTTGACAGTTAGTTCGGCAAGTTAAATCACCATTGTATCACTCCGCTGTGCGCGTTACCATAGCAACGCGTCACACACATTTCAACGCATGCGAGACCAGCATGTGCTCCTACTGGGCCCCGTCTCTATAGAGCCTGGCTCACACTACAGGATTCTCGCCCCGATTAAACCCAGATTCAGTCCTCCCAACAATTGGGGAAGAGATCTAGTCGGAACTAAAATCTTTAGCCCCACGATCGTCTCACAGACTCGTCGGAGCCGCCCCGATAATTTTCAACATGTTTGATATTTATCTGGATGATTACAACATTCATTCTCACTGAGGATGACAACAGACAATTAGAAAGAGCCCCAGAGACCCGACGACAACAAACGCAGGCTCAAAGTGAAACTGAAAGGCTCCGGGTCAGCTGACTGCGCGCTTCACTGGCCCACTCGAGCCAGTTCAATGATGCCTTTAAAAATAACACGTAACCACGTCATTTTCATACAGTAGCAAACTGTTGTTTTATCAGTGATGGGTGTGAGATCATGCCATTATTGGCTGATACAGCAACAGTTTCACCTCTGTCCCTCTGCGTGCGCGTAATGGATGAAAGGCACCGCTGCAGACAGCTCCGCTTCTCTCTCCTCCTGTCCCACCAGTGGGCTAAAAACCTCAGATCAAACAACTGAGCACACGTGGTGCATCACTCTCTCTGGTCAAATTATTCATAATTTCTTTTAAAGTTTAAAGTTTGTGGGACCATGGTATAAGAGGATTAAACAACTCGGAAGCGTGCATTAGACCGTTCTAAGGCACTCCACGGAGTAACACCACTCCGCTGTGCGTCGTGGTGTTCCCACTCCACGTCGTGGTGTTCCCACTCCACGTCGTGGTGTTCCCACTCCACGTCGTGGTGTTCCCACTCCACGTCGTGGTGTTCCCACTCCACGTCGTGGTGTTCCCACTCCACGTCGTGGTGTTCCCACTCCACGTCGTGCCTTAGAACGGTCTAATGCACGCTTCCTCGTTGTTTAATCCTTACTTATGCTGGTGCAGCGACCAGCAGCAGACATGAATGGCTGTGAACAACTTATGTGTTCTTAAGTAATTTATTATATTGCAGTGGCTTTGATACTTGCACCATCAATTGTTCACCTTATATTCACACTTGGTCTTTTTATTATTGCCTGTCATGCTCTATTTCTCTACCATTTTGCTCACATCTTGCATGTTTTTATCACGTATGTCTCGTGCTATTCAAACGCGGTACTGAATGCGTGTCTGCTGTGGACCAAACTGCCCTTCAAGGGACATTTTAAAAAATTACTGTGACTTTAGTCTTGATCTGCGCATCCATCAGACGTCTCCTCGGCTTTTTGACTGTATCCAGCTGTCGGTCAGTCATGCATCTTGTGGGTCTGAACACACAGCCGCTGAGTTGACGAACGCAGTCAAGACGCAGCGGCTGTGGTGGAGCTGGACTGCAGACAGATCTGGTGTATTTGAGGCGTTAATCACTGGTTGTTTTTTTTTGTCCCTCCAGGGATCCATACGTCATCGCCCTGCGGTCAGTCTCTCTGCCCACTCACCCTCAATCAGAGGGGTGTCACAGAGGAGAGGTCTTGTGTGCGGGGTTTACCATACTGGAGACCAGAAGCAACACATCAATCGTACGACATGTTGTGGTTTTGAATCATCAACATCTCTGTTTTCATTTGCACGTCGCACCCAATGTAACAACTGTTCCATTGTTTTCCAGATCACTTACTACAACCAGGCCTCTCCAGAGGTTCTTCCCTACATCTCCACAGACATCGCCGGCCTCTCCTCGTCCTTCTACCACAACTTCTGCTCCTGCAGCCAGTACCTGACCAGAAACCGACAACAGTCCACCACATCCACGGAAACCAGCCCAGAGCAGGCCTCCAGCAGTCCCACCTGTGAAAACCAAGGTGTCAGTCTGTCGGTGGCCTTTCGCAGCACTCAGCTGTAGTCTGACATTCCCAGGCCAGTTTACATCCTGAAAACTGAGCTCCAAGTGCCCCTCATGGTCCCATTAACTGTCTCAGTCATCCAAAGATCAAAGTGAGCTTTAAACTTCTCAGGCTTTGTTTGCTGTTTTATAAGAAGGTACCAAAAAACCCTTCATAAGAGAGTCAGTACTTTAAAAAGTTCAATTACACGTCTACATGGGGCTCAAAGTCAGAGTACCTGAGGGCCTCTGAGCATCCAGCCATGTCACGAAGTGGCCACTTCAGCTGGTGGACAGAAAAAGAAGAGGAAAAATTGTTATTCTACAGTCATATTTGTCATTTCTAGACATTTCTAGAAACCTGGGAGCTTCTTCTCAAACAGCTGGTCAGCGTTTGCTCTGAGGGAGGTGGTAGTTTGAAACCCTCAGTACATCTTGAACATGTCATTACTAAGTCAGGGCTGTTCTTTGATTTGCCTCCTTCCTGTCTCCTTTCTGTAGCCGTGCAGCTCGTTGTGTCTCAGCTTCCTGCACACTGCTCCACATTTAGTTAAATAATGCTGCTCCAGGTTAAACTCCTTGAGAACGGTAACTTTCTCTTTACAGATGAGACGAGTGTGAGTCCCTTAAACTCCACAGAAAGAATCTTTCTCCCACTTCTCCTGAAACACTCTGACCCCTCAATTCCACCGCACATGCCAAGCGCTGTGGTCTTGCTCTGATTGTCAAACCCCACTGGGCGCTGCTGCACGCTGCCACGCCGCTCAATCCGGAGGAGGAGGGGAGGGCTGGTCCTCGGAGAGTCACAGGCTCTCATGTGAATAGCGATATCACATGATCACCATCCACTCCCATAACTTTTGATATGTCAGTCCACACCTTGTCCTTTCTGCCTGTATCCTTATAAAAAGGATGTTCGAGATCATACAGAATGTTGGACTTCTCCACTTCCAAGATCAGCTTCTCTTCATCCATGCCTCAATGTGGATCTGGGACCCTCTGACCCACTGTTTACCTGATGCACGTGCCTCCAGATATGACGTATGTTATAACATATGGGGGAAATTTACGTTTGAGAGTTCGTGCGTTGTGTTTTATTTGGAATTTTCTGGGTACTTCACACAGTGACTTCCTGTGCTTTCTTATCGACAGTGAATTTACGAGGTTTGGAAGCGGCCGCGCAGAAAATAGACCTGAAGTGTATTCCTGGCACCTGGGCGGGTGCCGGTGCTTCAGCAGTGCTTGCAGTGGAATTTGCTTGACACATTACAATGGAAGCTAAGTGCTCCGCAATACATTTCAACAGCGCTGCGCTGCGTGTGCGGTGGAATTTAGGCATGAGCCTGACACCAACTTTTCTTCTGATCTTTTAAACAGAAATCTTGGTTTAAAAACCTTTTTAGGACGTTGGCAGCATGACACATGTTTGTTTTTGTTTACTCGGGTTCGCGCAGTGACTGGGCTGCGTTCAGGGTCAACTCGAAAACTGGAAATTTCTTCCTTGGCCCATGAACGCAGTGGTCTGGATTTCACTCAGTATTGATATCAAGTGTCGGGCTGTATGAAGTGGTTTTCTCGTGGGCTGTGAGTTTTTTTAATGATTCTTTTTCTTATTTTTTCAGTTGTATAAACAAAATGAAAAGAGGACAGGAGACAGGTAAACAAAGAGCACACAGGAGAAATGAATGAGTCCTCGTCTTCCAGGTACAGATGATAATTTTATGTCTTCTTCAAGAAGGTGGGCAGTGGTTCCCAGATCCCCCAGAGATCCAGGTCTCTGCTCAGCACTGGTTTCTATGTTGTTTTTTTATATTTGACTTCTTTATCATCTGCTCCACACTGTGTTAAATAGATAAAATAAAATAATGAAAAATCCAGTCTTTGAAAATGAAATATTTATTTCAATATAGTAAAATTTTGAACATTAAATTACAATTTATTTTGAGCAGATAAATATTAACGATCATAGAATGATGAAACTGTAAAGGTATGAGGTCAGGTAACTCTTCTGATAGAACAGCAGAGACATGCTGGATTTGGCTGTTATGATATTGATTGATTGTGTATCTCTGATGATGTTTAAACTGTTTGCTTACACTTCTTTTTATGATTAAATGTAATTTTTATCCGTCTTTTTATTGTACAGGTTTTTCACTGAAATAGCCCTTTAAAGCTTTGACTGCAGACAGAGTAAAGTCAATGAAAGGAGGGATGGAAAACTTTGTGCTAACTGAGTGGATTTCAGTCAACTTTAGGCAGATTACTTCTGTCTTAGTCTGAAGCACGGGAGAAACATGACCGACATTTCTGTGAACGTTGGTCTGTAGCTCGACAAACTCTGCAGTGCCCCTGTTGCTAACCTGCAGCTGTAACTCTTTACAAACAGGAGCTCTGAGCAGAAAACTGTTCATGCTGCAAAGGGACACGGGTATCTTTTTATTATTGGGAATATAAACTGTTAATTAACCGTCAAAGTAACTCATAAACATCAGAATGCCTGTCAGACAGAGAGCAGGGTTACAGGCAAGGCCAGTTTATTTATACAGCACATTTCAGCAGGACGATTCAAAGTGCTTTACAGAGATTCAAATCAGCAAAACATACTGGAAGAAAAAAAAATCAATTAAATAGCAGAAAAAATCCAATAAAACAAAACAGAATAGCAGAAAAGAAGGTTAAAACAGGTTTCAAGATGTAACCATAAAGTCTCAGTGCAGAGTTGCGCGGTTAGACAAGTTATTGAAATGATTTGATGAGCTATTCTAATAAAATCAGCTGTAAAAAGGTGAGTATTTAGAATAGAATAGAACTTTATTGTTATTGTAACAAGTACAATGAAATTGAAGATTTTGAAATTGAAAGATTTTTTAAAATTGAACCTGGATTTGAAGCGCTGAGTGTTTCTGATATTTTCTGGCAGTTTGTTCCAGATATTTGGAGCATCGAAGCTGAACGCTGCTCCTCCTGATCCAGATGACCTGAGTGGTCTGGATGGTTCATACTGGATTAGAAACTCAGATGTCTTTTGGCTCTAATCCAGCCATTGCTTGGTGAACAATCAGGAGTATTTAAGCCTATCCTCTGACACACAGGGGGTCAGTGTAAAGACCCCAGAACTGGACTGATGTGATCCACTTTCTTGGTCTCAGTGAGGACTGGAGCAGCAGCGCTCTGAACCAGCTGCAGCTGTCTGACTGATTTTTAGGGAGACCTGTGAAGACACTGTCACAGTCGTCCAGCCTACTGGTGGTAAAAGCATGGACCAGTTTTCCCAGGTCCCGCTGACTCATCAGTCCTTTAATCCCACACACACTCTTTAGGTGACGGCAGGCCGACTCTGTGCCTGTCTAAATGTGTTCAAACTCAGGTCTGGAGCAGCACCACTCATATGGTTTCCTTACAGGACATCACAGCTCAGACACATGATGAATGATTATTCAGTCAGCAACACCTCACAGCTCTTCAGCTAGCATTAAACAGCGTTTTGGAAGCTTTTGTAAAGTTATTTTGATGTGACACAGCTCCAGAAAAACTGAAGAGACCACACCAATTACATTTTTGCATGTTGTTTTATGGTTTTCAAGAAAAAATGACCACATTTATTTTATCTTGAGTAGCCTTCTTACTTTCTTTGATAGTTTGTTTTCAATCAGGACCTGGATCAAGAATATTTCACTGGGAAGTTTCAGGTTGATAGAAAGTCTTCTCAAACATAAACCCTGATAAATTATATGTTGAAGCAGCGTCCTGTTTTCACCAGAGCTGTGTCTTTTTTACAGAAAATGAAAAAGAGAAGACTATATCTTATTTTTTAATGCGTAAGTTTTGGGGTGAACATATAAATCCTTGGTTAAAGCTGACCAGGCATTGTGTAGAGGTGTGTGTTTCCTCTCCCTTCATTCTGACTCAGTAGTCCTTTAAAGTTTGAAACCTCTCCAGACCTTTCCCCTGCTTGTTCTTCAACTATCAGGTCGTATCCGTCCGTCAGCTCCACCACAGACCCAGCATTCAGACGTAGAGCCACTCTCTGAGACAGGCCTGTCATCGTCTCTGGGGTCAGAGGTCGCCAGTTTGGCTCCTGGATGACGAGCGTGATGTACGGGAACAACGTCTCTACTGTTGATGCAAACTCCTGAGAAAGGAAAGGAAGAACATGTGAAGCAGAGGAGATCCACAATTACACAAATGATCCCCTTTCATGAAACCTTCCTTCCTTTCAAACTTCCTGTGATTCTGACTTGTCTGTTTGTATCTGCGCTCCCGAGGAAAACATGATGGAGAGCCAACATCATCAGATATGGGCAAAGTTTCTAAATAATAAACAGTCATCATTCTAACAAAACTTTTTTTTCACAAAGAAAACAAACACTTCAGATAAAAGTGTTTGAAATGAAAGTCTTAAAGACACTGGATTCATCCTGAAATGACACGTCTGACCACTGACATCACTGTGATCTGATCTTAACGCACGAAGGCCGGCTGTATGAATCTAAAAGATTGTGCCACCACTACCACATAAGAAAAAAACACCAGAGATTCAGCGTGACGCTCAGGGAACATGGACTCTGAGCAGAAGGGGCTGTGAGCAGTTAAAGAGCTATGTACCATGGTGTCAGCAGGGCTCCCTAAGTCCTCCACGCTGATCCAAACAGGCCTGTAGAGCTCCTCCCTGTTGTAGGCTGAAGACAGTAGTTTCAGAGAAGCTTCCAAGAGCTGCTGAGTCTGAATCTTCAGGTAAACACCCCAGGGAGTGCCAGCTCTCTGCCCAAGCAGCTGCAGTATATCCTGCAAACACATCCACGCAGCAAATGCCTGGTTATCCCTGAACATGTAGATTCAAACACAGTTTGAGCTGAGAGACTCAGATGACCCCCTTTCTGAATCATTCCCTGAGGACTGGTCTGATCCCACACTGAGTGATGGGTCTACAGAAAGGACCCTGAAGCCTTCCTCATTACACTGAATATTTTCAGGAACAGGGTTTGTAAACTTTTTGGTTTCCTTCCTCTTATTCTTGAATCAGAATTGTCTTTTTTGAAGCGCTCAGCCCTTTTCCTGCACCATGTTCTTCAGTCTCCGCGTCATCCCACATGCTGTGTGAGTGAACAGATAAAATCCTCCAACAACCTGTTGTTTGTCCAAATACCTGCAGTGTGAACTTGTCTGACTTTTTCCCAGGACACACCACCAGAGGGACCCCAGGTTGGTCTCTGTAAGACGCCACACCAACCACCAGCATCCCACCAACAGCATCTGGACTCACACCCACATTAGAGACACACGTGGGCGGACATATTAATGTCATTCATAATGAACAGTACTACTTTGTTTAAGGGTTTTAACACATCTTAAATGAGCAGCTTGTTAACAAAATCATCGATTTAAGTCTTTAAAATCTGAATTTTTTTCTCCCTCTGAAAAATGTACGATTTCAAAACCTTGAAAAGTTTGATTTCTCACATTTTACGACTTTATCAACTCAGAAATGTGACGTTTTTCCCTTGAAACTGTACCATTTCTAATTTCTTTCATGGTGGCTCTGATAAACTGTCATGGGATCTGGATTTTATCAGGTTTGTTTTTCATATTCAGTCCATTTGCCAACTGTACCTGAAAGCTGAGCTAACAAAGAGGAGCGATCACAGACTGCAAACCATTGGACCTCCAGGCTGCTGGGCCATGGGACTGCTGATGAATAGTCCTGGTCTGGGTTGTGAGTTGGGTTAAGAAAGTCCATCAGGTCTCCTCCAGGATAGAATCTCCTCCCACGGCCCTGCTGTCCTGTAGACAGGGTTTGAACGGCAGAGAGGGTTATTACTCTGACTGTAATGACAGGATGGACGGGTTAATTTGGTTTATTCAATGATAAAATTATTCTGTTTTCACAAACTTATAATCACAGGTGATATTCCCTTTGGGTGGGGAACACTTTTTTCTACATCAACAAATTACTCAAAGCTTTAAGATAATTAAACTATTGAACTGGCCAGTGAACATGGGATCTTACAGCGTACGGTACAGAAAAAACGAATATGAAACATAGAGGAAGGTCTGAGGTCCATCGGACAACCTGCCCTCATGGACCAGAATTGAAGTTAGTCCACGTCCCGACTCTACAAGATGATCTGGTTCAAACCAAACAACTCAGACAGATAAGGAAACATTCACACAAGTCAAGATGTGCGACACTGATGGACCCAAAAAGACTGAGTGCTGTCAGAAAATCAAAAGCTGCTTCCACAAAGTGTGAGTTAAAGCGAGCCAGAGAGCAGAAGGGAATCTTGTGCAGGGCACACTTGGGGTTACACTGGTCAAACAAACTTGACTTCAGGATTGAAGCATGTTTGGGCGAGGTACCGATGGCCCGTGTGACCAAGCTCTTAATGTTCTCAGCTCTGCTCTAGTCTGACTGCAGATTTTATTTTCCATCTGTTTCTTCTCCCCTGTATAAAAGGTACCTGTGATAACTGAATTCCTCTCTTGGGTAAATAAAGTATGTCTGATTCTAATCACCACAGCTGGGTGACGCGTTTGTGACCACCTGGCTGACCACCTGACTGACCACCTGACTGACCCCTCTGATGTAACTGTGCTCATTGTTGGTTTGATGTCAAACCGCTCCGTCCTTACTTGCAGCCTGTTTGAATTCAGACAGCGTTGGTTCATAAATGTCGTAGTAAACTCTGGCAGGGTGGGTGTTGTCCCTCACAAACAGCAGGTCACTGATGTTTGGGTGGATCGAGCCCTGCCACAGAGTCAGGCTGAACCTAGAAAACAAATGGGAACAGTTCAACGGTCAGAGCATCACAAAATGGTCATGAAATTTAATGAATCCCACTTCAGTTTCTCCAGAGATGTGTTGGTTACCGTGGTGACTGACTGAGGAGCCAGCTGATGTGCTGCCAGCCACTCTTGACCAACAGGGCATGGACTGGAAACGTGACCTAAAAAGAATACTTTACTCAGTGTCCTGAAGAACAGTTTGGGATTTTACCCCTGTCTTCTCTCTTCTCACCTGTTGGGGGACATCTTTGATCATACCGTACATGTCTTCAATCATGGGCCTGGTGTAGGTGTTAGTGAACAGTGGGGGAGCATAGGCCACCTGGAGAACAGGAGCAAACTCATCTTTCTGACTGGAACAGAACGGTAAATGTGCAGCGAACGACCCTCTGGTCAGCTGACTGACACCACCACAAATAATGTTGTAGTGTGTTTTACCATCCATCCAGGGGACAGCGTCACGTCTGGAAACTTTTGCTGTATTAGCTCCAGAAACCTTAAAAAAGAAAATGGACTTACTGCACAATACCAGGCAAAGTGGACGTTTGGCTTCATATTGAAGAACTGCTGATTCCTGGGATGTGTTTATGGAAATAGTTTATTCCCTCTGGTTTTACCTGCTTCCATTGACTTGAGGCATGAATCCTGGCACATTGGGACCTCGGAGGATGTCAGCATTGAGCCACACAGGCCTGTTTATTCCCCTGCTACGGTTCTTTGAGCTGAGCAGGTCCAGGGATTGACCCACAGATGCCAGGGACTTAAAATCTAGTTTTATGCCTGCGGTGAGTAACAGACACCATGTACTGACTGTTCAGAGAAGGAGACAAAGACAAATCCTAATTCTCTTTTAAAGCATACCTTTTCTGGAGGCCAGGACAGCATCCAACCACTGGTCCAGAGTGTTATCACTGTAGACGTCAGGAGGATGAGCCATGATAGGGACTGGCTTCTCATTGGGCGTCCCGTAACCCTCCAGGGTGACGTCTGCCTCCAGGATCATGGAGTCACCTGAGGGCGAAGAAAAGTTTTTCCCCTTGAGCAGATCTTAAAGTCCACTGGCATTACGTGGGTCAGTGGAGATCCAGAGACCAACAACACCATCAGAACCACAAGGACTTTTACAAGGACGTCTGAGAGGATGTGTCAGGGAGTTTACTTGCAAGAGCTTTGTTCATTTCCTCCTTGCTGTTGGCCCTGTGAAACCAGGTCGCCAGGAGCCCGTCGTGTTGGCTGATGTCACCTGACTGAACCAGAAAGTCCAGCATGTCTCCACCAGTGTTAAACAAGGGAAGAGGATCTGAGTGGGAAAACACAACTTTACACACCTGTGGAAGTGTAACGTTGTTCAAGCCATGTCCACGTGTAACCGGGTATCTGGGTCACAGTGAAACTCTGTGAAATGTTTTTTATACATTTAGGCCCCTCATCCACACCAAACCGCAGTTTTATGTCACTTAAAAAACTATGGTTTCAAAGTTTCATTTATACAAAGAAAAACAGAGGTTTTGGTTTTCAAACATCACAGCTGAATGATGGGGCTCACTCTGATAGGCTGGCACAGCTTTTGGGCCCGAAAAAAACACTGACACATATGGGTTGGCATAGTTCAAGCCGCACTTATCGGGGGGTTTTCCCAGTGCATGCGGACATAAGTGTTTTTTAAAAAGGAATGGGGGGATGTGTGTTTTTGAAAATACCTGACTACTTGTGAACAGGGCCTCTGAGCAGCAGTGACTGAAGAAGAAAGATCAGACAATAATCAGAAGACCTTTGGTTCAATTGTTGGCTCCTACAAATGATTAAATGTGATGATTCTGTCTTGACTTTGCCTTTTGTTGATGTCAGGGTTTACGTTTCTTCTGTTTCGGTCTTCAGGTGTTTCTTTGTGGTTATTCTTTGTTTTTTGTCTTGTGTTTTCGGTATGAATCTCAGCTATTCTTGTGTTTCCCTTGTTTTCTGTTCACTGTGTTACTCTCTGTGTTGGTCCAGATCTCCTTGTGTTTCCCTCCTGTTTGATATATACTAAAAGTGACACCTTTGGAAATTCCTCAAAATTTATATATATATATATATATATATATATATATATATATATATATATATATATATATATATATATATATTTTTTTTTTTTTTTTTTTTTTTTTTTTTTTTTGATGTGTTTGGGGACAGTCTGTGAAGTAATGGTCACATCTTTTTCTGTCATTGTTCAGGGAGTTTGAAACAGTTGGACTCTCTTCCTGTAACAACAGCTTTCATATTTAGATGCTGATGTATCTTTCTCAATGATCGACACTCGCTAGCTGAAAGTAACCGGCAGCCTTTTGGTCCCCTCTGGGCTTCCATAGGTTTTGTTATCATGCAGCCGGTGATGGTGCCTCCCTTCTACTTAATTAGGCACAGGTGTTTCCCAATATAAGCAGCCCTGTGCTGATACACAGCAGGCTGCAGATCTTGGGCCCTGTTCTACGAAGCAAGTTCAGTCTAGCGAGATAGCTTTGGAGCTACCTCGCTGAACTGAGCGCGGTAGCCGGCGGTCTCGCTACACGGTTTTACGACGCTGGTTATCAACCTCATAAGTAGATCCAGCTAGGCAATGAGCGCGTGCACACATATAAGGCGGAGCCCGCTGCATCTGACCAATCGCGAATATGGAGCAGTCTGGAGGGTCAGAGCAGGCCAGAGAGAGAAGGAGCACATACTTCACACAGGAGGAGCAAGAGGTGATCATGAGGAAGTATGACGAGCTGAACCATGTAATAATGTTAAATGCAGCACCGTCGCTGCTGCTGAAGCACAGAAGGAGTGCTGGCAGAAAATTGGTGACAGTCTAAATGCGTAAGTGTAGTGTTGTAGTGCAAATAAAATATTTTGTGCCATTATCATCCTGAAATAGCACTGTTCACCATGCACTTTTACTGTAACATGCAACATATCTAATTTAGTTCTTACATGAATTTATTCATTTGTTCATTCCTGTCGTGTTTACATTTTTTGTGTGATATGTAGCCCACATGAGCCCTACATGAATTCCTGTCACAATTTTAATACGGGCAATATAAAATTGTCATGGAACAGAAGTGTTGGCATTGAAGATCTTATTACGGCAATGAGAGTTCTTCATTCCCTTTAACTACCAGTAGAAAGTGTCATGTACTACCAACCCCTCCCTAGAAAACCGGTACCTTTCATAAAGGTGGTCATCAGAAAAGGAGAGTGGGTCGGGCTCCGATGTCCACGGGATCCTCTAAGAACGGACAAGCCATTTTTTCGTGAGGGCTCATTGGTCAGTGGGCGGGGTTTTTATAGTCCGCGAGTTCAATCTGGAACCTAACCTGCCCCGGAGCAGGTTAGCCGTTCAGCGTACGTTGCCACGGAGACTTGCCTCGCTGAGGAGTGATCCAGTGTCGTAGAACAGGGAATCCGAAACCTATCCTCAAAGCTACGTCGCTAGGCAGTAATCTTGCTTCGTAGAACAGGGCCTTGGTTGGGACTCACTCTGGCTTTGTGAACTGTTTTTTTCTGGGCATCTAGTGTTCTTGGTGACAGACGTGGGGTAAGTGCATGCTTTGATGCATGTGGTGACTTCTTGTTGTTGCAATATCACCTTACATTTGTCTTTGTTATTATAGATCCTGGTCCTGAGTAGCTGGAGCTGACTCATACTTGTTGCTGTCTTTTAAGGTACCCCAATCATGTTTTGTGTTGATTTTAAAATGTTGTAGTGAGCAGTGTTTAAACCTTTTTTTATTGGATATCTTTATAGGCTGACTGCCACTGCTGCTTTGTTTAGGTTTTGCTTTGTTTGGGCTTTGTTTTTCTTAGTTTGTTTGAGTGTTACTTTCTAAGCTTTAGTTGTAGTTAGGTTTTGGTTTGCTCTATTGCTCGCTTTGGTTTTTTTTAAAGTTATCAGTTGGTCTGATTATTTTCTTTTTTTCTTTGTTAAACCATCTTTTAACCTTGTTGTCTTTTTGTTTGAGTATTGCAGATCGAGTGGTTCGTGGTCTGACCGTCTTGAGGCTGTCCGCGGGTGTAAGCCTCACCACCTGCACCTCACTACCCCCATTAATTGTGTGTGAGTGGTTGTTGACACTTTGTTTCATTTTCTCACTGAGCACATTTTTCTTTTTCCTTAGTTGCTGTGTTTGAGTGAATGCAGGGCTTTTGGGCACGTGGGAATGGTAAGTCCTCTGCACCCCTTTTTTTTAGTCACAAGCGATCATATCGAAAGAAACTTAACCCTTTGTCTACAATATTCTCTTTAATGATTGTGTTTGGATTTAATAAGGTAGCCTTGTCATTTTACATTCTTTCTAGTTTTAAAACAAGAGATTCAAATAAATATTTTTCTACTGCTCAAAATTATTTATTGCCCATTCTTCATATTTCTTTTTTTAAAATAAAGCAAATTATTTGAACATCAGTTTTTTTTGTCTCTGTCTCTGATTTTCTTGCTGCCAATTTGCTGTTCCTCCAAATTATCTTTGGAATTTTACTTTTGGGATGGTTTAAAGACGTTGTTTTTTTTATTAGTTAAATGAAATGATTATTTAACCTGGCCCTCGGTTACATAAGTTTGAGTTGTGTTGACTTGGTTTTGCTGAGCTCGGGCTCAGGTCAGGTTGATCCTCCTCTAAGTTATGGATGACAGGATTGTTGTGCTGCCACTGTCTGACAGAAATCTGGTGAACATTACGTCATCAGCTTGTGCAGCAGATGAACTCCAGATGCACTGATCAGACTCATCTCTGGGTGTTGCGGTTATTTAAGGGCTGAAGGAACGATCAGTGTTTCCTCCAGCAGGAGGAAAAACTGCTGATTTCTCCTCCTCTTTCTCAAACAGGACAGAGACAGTGATCCTCGTTTATTACAGATATCTGAGAACATACCTGACTTCTTGGTGAGGACCACGGCGGTGACAGTAATGACGATCAGAAGGAAAACCAGTCCAACAACAAAGGATATCATTATCAGGTGTTTCTTGGTCAGACAGCCGAGATAAAAGTCTTGCTGTGTCTTTTGTTCTGTGTCCAAACTTTGGCTGTTAGGTTGTTTTTTTCCTCTGGAAGAACATGAGAGAGCACATCCACAGTCGAATTTATAAGATTTATCAAATCCCTTCTCTGTTAGTAAATCTCTGTGTCTGTAACTGACCTGCTCTGCTCTCCCTCTGTGATTGGATCAGTCCTGTCTTGTCTTTGGAGGTCCTTTCTTTCAGCCATTGTCTTGTCTGGTTTCTCAGGTGTCCTCTCGATTTAGAAACAACCTTTCTGTGGAGAGCTGCAGTACACCACGCAGAGCCCAGGAGGCTGATGAGGGGTTATATGATCCCTATCTAAAGTGCAAAGATCACAGTCACCTTGCTGATAAGATGCACATGTACTCCCGTGTTTCCACTCTACTCTTCCAGCCTTTGCCTGATACAGTATTTTCTCTGAATAGAGGCATCCCTGAGTATGTGATGCATCTTTAGTCTGAGAATCCTTTGAGGAAAAAACAAATCAGAATGTATTTGTTGGTTTTTCACGTTTACTTTGATCTAAACTCATAATTATCCCCTTCAATAAACTCTGTGAAAACAACCTTCTGAAGAGGTCTGCTGCCACATTGCTGTGGCCTGAGGTTTGATCGGTGGATTTTCATCAGATGTTGGGGAAACAGAGATTAGAGGTGGATTGCATAGTAAGAGGGACCAGCAAACACCAAACCCACATAAAAAATGGATATCATTGAAACTGTCAGGTTTTGTGAAAAGCACCAAAGAGGCCCCTGAACATAGAACAGGAGATGGTTGGTACCCTGCAATGGCGAAGCAGCTTGGTGGTGGTGCTGGGCAGCCTTGGTAGAAGGTGATATTGGTGTCCTTCATGGCTTCATCTCTATTGGCAGCCTCCTCAGGTCTCTGGAAAAACTGCTAGCCTGGTCTCTTTCAAAGGAGACCCACTGTACTGGCCTTTCAAAGCCAAAGATGCCTCTCTTAAAATTGAAAATAACCTATTTTAGAAAAAAGTGTCCAAAAATCTGTTGGGTCCATGTTTGGTCAGTTTGTTCTGTCATGTTTTGTGAAAAACACATGAGAGTGGGGGGCCCAGATTGACAGAAATACTTGATTAAACCAAAATCAAAAAGTGTCCTACCTCTGCAGCTCTGCAGACTTGTTCTGGACTGTGTGACTCTCTCTTTGAGTTTCTTCATCATCCCTGTCAGTCCAGTCTGCAGTGATTTCTTCAGTTCCTTTGATGCTCATGATGATTTCAGCTCCAGTGACAGCTCAAAGCCTGAGCTGAGCTTTTTATCCTGTGTGTAGAGTGGAGACAGGGCCGGTCTGTCCTACAGGCGAAGCAGTTTCCTGCCTGGGGCGCCATGTGTGCTTAGGGTGCCGCTAGTGGCCCTCACAAAAAAAAAAAAAAAAAAAAAAAAAAATGTGGGCGTCCAGGTGCCCCCCTCCTTTTCTACACAATGAACAAATAAGCAAGAATAAATACACTTTTTATTTACAATATTTCATCTGGCCTGGCTGATTGCTTCAGGGAGGGGGATATGTCTCTGCACAACTGGCAACCACAGCCCAACCAAGACGTGCGCGTCGATGTAATGTAAACACAACTACATGGTTGGCTCCACTGCCGTGCATATCATATCAGGCAGACAGGTAGCATTCTTTAAAAATGAAAAGTAAGCCCTCAGGTGCGCAGGGCAGAAAACGGAGAAAAGAGGAGGAGGAAAGGAAAGCTATGTCAACAAAGCGCTGTTTTGCGTTTCTGGGCTCTAATTTCGTGGCGCAGCGCAGGGGGCGCAAGCCTGGCGCAGCCTGCGCAGTGCTAACTTCGTGCGGTGCACCGCCGTGCGCTGCCAATTTGACAATTTGGTAGACAGTCTGCGCAGAGATGGGTGTGACGGCGCGCCAGGGGGAGTTGACGGCACACCAGGGGGAGGTGTCAGCAGATTCATGTTGGCGCAGTGACAATTTCGTGCCAAAAAAGTGCACTGAAAGCTCGCCAGCTCCAACCTGCTCTATCCTCGGCGCAAGGCGGAGCGCACCCCACACAGCTATAATTTGGTGACAGGCGCACATGTGCGCACATGTCATCAAAGCCTAAGATGCAGGTTTCCAGAGTGTCAGACATATTTTAATGCAGTAAACAATCACAGCAATCACTATTTAATACAACTGTCTGAATCAGCATATACATTTATATCTATATTAACTGTCCCGTCACATCTGATGTCAGATTAAAGCCGCTTGTCATAATGGAAAGTTAACCTGACGGCAGCTGGAAGTTTGATGCACATCTTACAATTAAACAATAAACAGCCTTAACATCTGATACTGAGTATATATCTGGCTTCTCTCATTTCATTTAATTCAAAGAAAAGAGGGAGAGAAAAGACAAAGAAAAAAGAGACGAAATAAATGTATGTCACTCAGGATTTACCCGTGATTTCCCATATTTCTCTGTTTTAGTCTTTATTTTTAACGTGATCTAAAAAGATGGAGTACATTATTGTAAGGAGGATGAGGTGGAGACACTGGGAGAGTATACAGTATATCACCAAAGGCTCTGCCTGGCGATGACAAACCAGGAGTGCAGGTGGATCAAAAGTATTCTGAATGGATAAGCCAGCTGTGTAACTGCCTCTTAATTTTTCACTCCGAATAAAGACAAAGGAACAGATTACATCTGTCCCGGGAGCTGGCCCACACAGTGACGCACCTCACGTCCTCCGTTGCGCCCCGCTGTCCATTGACCTGCTGCAGGAACAGCGGCTCTGAACCGTCTCAGCTACCAGCACTCTCTCCGCAGTGCTGTGGATCACTCAGACCAATCAGACGCTGCGCCTCGGCCGCAGAGCATTTAAAGGCGAGGAGAGGCGCTTATTTGATTGGTGAAAACAGCACTCGGCTGTGTTAAACCCACTCACAGCTTTTCTCCTCCCTCTCTGCCATTTGCGCGAAGGGAGGCGTGGATGCGCAGCTCTGCGCTCATCAGCGCCTGGACTGTGCCTCTCTTTGCACTGCAGGAAACTTGCAAAGTGCGCCGGTCACGCCCTGTGCGCACGGCGAAGGCCGGCGCAAGGCAGGTGCGCCTGTGCCTACCAGGTGCGCCTGTGCGTACGCCTGGTCTACGAAATTAGTGCCCTCTGTGTTTAGGCTGATTAGCGCTAACACTAGCATTGGCTAAATAATAAAGCTAAAGGCAAAGCTAGCTAGATAATGCAATTTTATGATGAGCTATTGATAGATTCATACACATTGAGATGAATGCTCAACCCTCACTTTTGGGCTTAGTAGTTTTATTACTAAAAACTAGGTTACTACCATACACCTGCATTGCACAGTTACAAACCCAACCCCTTGTCATCATGCTTGCCTAATTTGCCTTGAGTCTCAAAATGAGTAACAGGCTGCACCATCAGTGATAATGTGGCTACAGCTATCAATTAAAAAAACGATTTAAATTGCTTGTCCTGTGCAGCTATACATGCTTTTGCTAGGCTAATAACTGTACCTGTGTCTGTACAGACACACTCAGCAAATTCTTAAAGCCCCTAACTCCAGAGAAGGGACTTCTACACCACTCTCTGAAGCATGTAAGGAACTCCAGCCAATTATTTGTGGTCTCAGTGTAGTTGATAAGTTTACACTTACACCTTGCTATTACATGTAGGATTTAGTCAAATTTAATAAATTGTATTTGTTTTGTTTATGTGCAGTAACATTACTGTACACACAAGACAATGCAGTGGTGTAAGAGTATGAATGTGCTTTGTTTACAGCTGCACCTCCAGCTCCAACATCCCCAACATCCAGCACCTCCTCCACTCAGTGGCGTGGCGTGGAGATTTTTTTTGAGGAAGCCAAGTGAGACAAAAGCTTCTTATCTGTATTTTTTTTTGGGAGTGGGGTACATAAAAGGCTACGTTGAAGTTTGTATATCGTTATTTCATGTAACGGAACGACCTGTTAAAGCCCAGAGAGCGCTCGTTTTACTTACTTTGAACACCGACACACGCCCTTTAGCTCTCCCACTCTCACTCATTCATTCACACATGTACATTGTCCTCTTGACTTAGCTTAAATATCTTACTAATTCATTCAACCACCCACTTAAACACACAACCGGCCGCTTCATGCACACTGCTAATGTGCTAACCTCCCTGATTTCATTCAGTGGCTGGATGATGATTCTGTGATTCGATTGGTTTGAGGCCAAAGACGGGGTGGCTTCCCTTGACACAGTCTTGGTCAATCACAGATGAGCAGTGTCATGACCACGGCCTCATCTGATTGGTTAATCATTCTTGTTTTTTTTCATCAAGGGACACCTACTCAGCTTGGCTTCCTTGCGGACAACAGCGTGCAGTATTGTATTTTCACCACGCATTTGCCACAGAACATTTACGAGGGCGCTGTTTTACACATTGTAAAATGCTCAATAAGTAGAGGAGAAGAATAAGGAAGAGATGACAGTGACAAAACACAGAAGTATCGAAACTATTAAAAAGGAATATTTTCATTAAATCACAGCTACAGTCTAAAAAAAAGCGAGGAAGCATGGCTTCCCTTGGCCTCCGGGAGAAAACGCCACCGCCTCCACTGACACACACAGTGCAGCTCCTCTAGCCCATGTGATACAAAAAGTATTGAATAGCACCTTTTCTATGCATATAGAAATGTTTACTACGAACTGTGAGTTCCAGAATGATCAGCTGTTTGGTGGTATCTGAAACCATGACCATGTCTGGTCGGATCTTCAGCTATTTGCCCAGATCCACTTCCAGCTGCCAGTCTGCGGCGGTGGTGAGGAGGCCTGACGTGGCCTTTGCTTGGATGGTGGGCTTCTCTCTGGCTCTATGGAACCTAATGGGCTTAGGCTTGCCCCGTCCTGGGCACTGGGGGCAAGATGGTGTCTCTGCTTTGCCCCAGACATGGAGGTTGGATGGACTTTGGGTGCTTCTCAAAGCTCCAAAGTTCCATCCTTGCCTCCTCCACTCACCTCCTCCACTTGCATCTTAGTCCCGCCCACCAGAGATACACGCCAGAGACGCGAGGAAACGAAGAGAGGAAAGAGGAGAAGAGGAGGTTCATTTATGAGCATTGAGATGTCCTGTCCTCAGGAGCGTCACAGGAAGCGACGTGTTTCAGTGATGATGGCGTCACAGCTGGATAAACTGGTCTGAACTCAAGAGAGAAACTAAATTAAGGAAAATAATGTAAACAACAGGGCGCTCGACCGCGGAAAATTCATATTCACTTTTAGATCCGTTTAACATGAATATGCTCATGAATTAAAAAGAAAAATGACACGTTTTCCCAGGCCCAGAGTGATAGTTTTTAACTAGAAAAGCAATTTCTGAAGAAATTGCGCTGTGAATGCAGAATGCTGAAGCAGCTTGCGCTGAACTGCTAATGCAACAAAAGCTGAACCTGAATGACTGAAGATATGTCTGAAAATGGTTGAAAAAGTCTTGAAAAGCTTGCGCTCAACTGCTAATGCAGAATGCTGAACATTAATGACTGAAGGTTTGTCTGAAAATGGCTGAATGAAGTCTTAAAATGCTTGCACTGAACTGCTAAAGCAAAATTCTGAACAAGAATGGCTAAAGTTATGTCTGAAATCATTTGAATTAAGTCTTGAAAAGCTTGTGCTCAACTGCAAAAGCAGAATGCTAAACGTGAATGACTGAATTTATGTCTGAAAATGGTTGAAATAATTCATGAAAAGCTGGCACTCAACTGCTAATGCAGAATGCTGAATTAACCTGCCATGAACTCTTGGATGAAAGGAAATTAATGGATGAATCAGTTAAATGGATAAATGAATTTAAAGTTGAAATAGCTGCATCTTTTTAAAATTTGAAGCAATGAATTAAATTTTAAAGAACAGTTATGGAAATAATGACCTGACTGAGGGAAAATGCAAGTCTCATCTCTGAAACGCTGCTAAAATGAAATTCTGTGTGTCCTGTGTGTAAGTTTTTGCTGTGAATGCAGTAATGCATTCACAGCATATGTTCTTCTGTGTCAAAAAAATTTCTTCTTCTTCTTCTTCTTCTTCCGCCCGCTTTTTTGGACCGCTAAAACTTCTACAAACTTCTACTGATTTTCACCGTTCAAACTTCAAAACGTGTGTTTCAGTGGGGACAAGGGGGCTATGACTCTTCAGAAACTTTTCACAAATACTTTCCGAGATATTCAACGTTTTACGAGATCTCGGTCCCATAGAGATGAATGCGGAATTACTGCATTCACAGCAATTAATTCTTATATTGGGGCCACTTTGTGTTAATAAATAATGTGTTTATTCTGCTATAAGCACTGCTTAGCACACTGGTGGGACAGGAGGAGAGAAAAAGGCGGAGCTGTCTGCAGCAGTGCCTTTCATCCATTACGCACATGCAGAGGGACAGAGGTGAAACTGTTGCTGTATCAGCCAATGATGGCATGATCTCACACCCATCACTGATAAAACAACAGTTTGCTACTGTATGAAAATGGCCTGGTTGTGTGTTATTTTTAAAGGCATTATTGAACTGGCTCGAGTGGGCCAGTGGAGCGCGCAGTCAGCTGACCCGGAGCCTTTCAGTTTCACTTTGAGCCTGCGTTTGTTGTCTGCTGTCCGGTCTCTTGTAAGGGGGCTTTTTCTCTCTCTTGGCTGTTGTCATCCTCAGTGAGAATGAATGTTGTAATCATCCAGATAAATATCAAACATGTTTGAAAATTATCGGGGCAGCTCTGATGAGTCTTTAAGACGATCGTGGGGCTAGAGATTCATCTGTCAACGGCTCACACTAGAAGATAATTTTGTCCGAACGTCGGGCCGATTTTAGTCCCCAACCAGATTTCTTCCCCGATTGTCGGGAGGACCGAATCTGGGTTGAATCGGGGCGAGAATCCTGTGGTGTGTGCCAGGCTTTACACTTAAACAGCTTATCTTACTCCATGGTGCTCCCGTTTCACACATGTGGACAGCTGTTGTTTTATAGCCGGCTCTGATACGTCACAAGGGGGTGTGTCTGTCAGTGAAAAGACTTCCGCGAAGCCTGCACTTGTGTTTCCTCGATTATGCCTCCTCCAGCTCAGTCTCCTCTCTCCTCCCTCCTCCTAGTGCATTTGGCGCTTTGGATTGTCCTCCAATATGACTGCTCATGAAGTACTTCCGGTGTCGCGGAGAGAGGAGATAGGAGACTGCATTTTGGCACATTGGGAAGCACCCTTTTTGGGACATCATAAACAGCTTGGACTAGGAACCTGATGTTAAGGGAGTCTGCTTTCCAGATAAGATAAGATAAGATAATCCTTTATCCTTTAAAATTTTATTAACATTTACGGGTCTAGACCTGTAAATGTTTTTGTAAAATGTCTTGAAATAACATTTGTTATGATTTGGCGCTATACAAATAAAGATTGATTGATTGATTGATATTGATCCCCAGAGGGGAAATTCAGGTACTGCAGCAGTACAGGGTAAGTACAAGGGTAGCAGCATACATTGGAAGAAAATAAAATAATTACACAGTTTTTAGACAAGGCAAGGATGACATGAAAAAGCAAAACAAAATTGAGAGCAATGTACACATTATAAATTAAATATTAAAGTGCAGAACAGTGTATTAGAATAGAATAGAATAGAATAGAATAGAATAGAAAATACTTTATTTATCCCCGAGGGGAAATTCAGGAGTCACAGCAGCATTTAAGAAAACAAAAGTAAGAAAGAGTATAGAAAGTGCAAAAAGGTCCACAAGAAAAAAGATGACGACAGTCCGTCCACCACTCTCCAGCCCAGCCAGTCTCCACCTCCACAGGGTCCAGGACTGAGCCTCCCCAGCAGTCTGTTCAGTCTCTGTCTCCTGGATCCTGTCTGCTCACAGCAGGCGAAGCTCCTCCAATGTGGCGCTGGCGTCCGATGTCAGCTCCGTCAGCCACGTCCGTGAACAGCACGATGCCACTCTGCCCTCTCTGCCGCTGGGCTAGCATGGCCAGCTCGTCCATCCCACCGGAGACAGATCCCCTGTTCCCAACAACGATGGATGGAGAACAGGTCCATGTCGTCACCACCCAGCTCACACCCGAGAACCAGCACGTCGTCCTCACCTCCTCCTCCTCCTCACCTCGAGGGAAATCATCAAGCCCTACACTAGTTAGCATTGACATGCTACAGGCTGCTAACAGCTAATGTCACATGTAAACAATGCAGCCATGGTTACGTGTAGGATCTCCAGACAAACACAGGAGAAAAGTAGTAAAAATATCGCTGAAGCCACAAAAAGTTTGGTGTCCATGACCAACAATGAGCCATACAAAGTAATGATCCACCCCAAATACAAAGATGACGAAAAAGAGACGAAAAAAATTACAAGAAATGGACAAAGAAGAGAGAGCTGCTGCAACAGGCAGCTACTTGGGCAGTGCCTAGCAACAAAAAAGTTTTTATTATAGTTTATATATCAGTTTAATATTATTTTTATATAATATTATTAAATTTATATATTAGTATATTTATTATAGTTTATATATTATCGTTTTAATTTATTTAAGTATCATTGCCATAGACATCAATTAGTGGAGGTCAGTGCAGTGATGTACTGTGGCCTCTGCTCATGTTCAATAGTCTGATGGCGGTGGGCACAAAGGAGCGCCTGAAGCGCTCAGTTCTGCTTCTGGGTGGGATGATGCGCTGGCTGAATGAGCTGCCCATGTCCCACAGCTCGTTGTGGAGAGGGTGAGAGGAGTTGTCTATGATCGCCCTTATATTGTCCATAATCCTCCTCTCTGCCACGGTCTCCAGAGTGTCCAGTTGAAGGCCCACAACAGAATGGGCCTTCTTTACCAGTTCGCTAAGCATGTTGACCTCACCAGTCTTGATGCCACCCCACCAGCAAACCACCGCAAAGAAGAGTGCGCTGGCCACCACAGACTGGTAGAAGGTCTTCAGGAGCCTGCTGCAGATGCCAAACAACCTGAGTCTCCTCAGGAGAAACAGCCTGCTCTGTTCCTTCCTGAAGAGGGCATCTGTGTTGTGGGACCAGTCTAGTTTATTCTTTTTTTTTTTTGTGATCAATTTTTTATTGAAGGGCAGAACATTACAAGGTACATGTCACACTCAACAAAGTGTTCCTTTCTTTTCTTTCCCAAAATTGTTCTCCTTTTACAATAAATAAAATGTTGAAAGAGTAGGAAGCAACAGATAAACAATCTCTTTACATTGAAGTCAAATAAAAATAATAACATTCAAAATACCACCCATTCTTCCTATGGCAATTATCTAACATCCCCCCACCCACCCACCCACCCAGGATCTCTCCCCAGAAAGATAAATAAATGAATAAGTAAATGTAAAAATATAAAAATGTAAAAATTAAATTAAAATTCAAAGTTCAAAGACGGCCACGTTGCACCCTCTCTTTAACAAGCTTATATGCAGCCTCCCAGGCCTGTAGAGTTTTATGGCTGGCCCCATGTACACGAGCCACAGAACGTTCCATCGTAATAATTTCGAGAAATGAGTTGGCCCACTGCTGCCAAGCCAAAGAATGTGGTGGTTGCCATCTGAGAGCGAGCATCTTTTTGGCTGCAGTGAGACCAGCCCACAGAATACGTTTATCTTGCAGGGATAAATTAAGTGAAGAGTCATCGTTAAGCAGAGGCAAAGTTGGGCAGATTGGAATCTTGACCTTAAGAATGTCGCACAGAGTGAGAGATATTTTCTTCCAGAATCCAACCACGTCAGGGCACTCCCAGTAAACATGCATGAATGACCCATGGGCATTAAGAGGACAGAGGTTGCAATATGGGGACATGGTGACTTTCACAGCATAACATTTTCTGGGGGTGAGGTACATCCTATGAACAAACTTATAGTGTATCAGTTGATGGTTGGGATTTTTGGAGGTGTCGTTAAGATTTTTCCATACTGTATCCCAGCAAATCTCTCTGTCGTTTACATCTTTTAAGTCTCTATTCCAAATTGCTTCTATAGGTAGAGGTTTAAAGCAACCTGAGATGTTCTTATAAAGTTTAGAAACCAACCCCCGTGTGAATCCCTCTGAGGCAAGTAATGTGCGTAGAGGGTGTGTTGGAAGAGCTACTCCCCACGGGACACCGTATGCCCGCATAGCTGATCTCAATTGCAGGTAAAAGAAAAAAGATGAACCTGGAAGATCATAATCAGATTGAAGCTCGTTAAATGTTCGTAAACCCTGGGAGTTAAACACATCTAGGAAAATATTTACTCCTTTGCTCTTCCATTGTGTAAATGAAAATGGCTTATTGCCAGTGAGAATTGAGAAATTATTGAAAATTGGAGTGTGATTATGCCATTTATAATCAGTACCAAGATATTTCATTACAGTACGGAAAGTTGCAAGTAAAAAGGAAACGACAGGGCCTAGACCTAATTTGGCATTTTTTAAAGGTATATTAGCAAATACAAGATCTTGCAGTCTGTGTGGTAATGCAAGATTCTCCTCAATAGGTCTCCAGGAGACAAAAGAATTAGAGTTAAACCATGTAGATAGAGGGCGTAGCACATAAGACCAGAAGTAAATTTTAAAATCAGGGAGAGCTAGTCCCCCTTGTGTTTTGTCTCGCTGGAGGGTTGTGAATTTCAGCCGTGGTTTTTTCCCTTTCCATATAAATTTAGAGACTAGTGATTGAAGCTTGTCCCAATAGCCCAACGGTGGGGAAAGAGGGATCATAGAAGAGTAGAAATTAACACGTGGGAGTATATCCATTTTAACTATTGCAATTTGGGCTTGAAATGAATTTGGGAAATTAAACCAACGCTCCAAGTCTTTTTCTATCTGATTATATATACCTTGATAATTTTTAATTGCAATGGATGATATGGAGGGAAAAATTTCAACTCCGAGATATCTAAAACTTCTTACGACTGGCAAATGGGAGGGCAGGGGAGCCTGTAGTGCAGCTGTATTTAAATGCATTAGTGATGACTTTGCCCAGTTAATTTTATAACCCGAGAGTAAACTGAATGAATCAAAAGAGGAAAGAAGATGAGGGATTGAGGTACCCGCACTGCCTACGTAGAGAATGATGTTATCGGCGTACAAAGAAATACGATGGTCTGTATTGCAGAACGTGATGGGACATACAGAGGGATGTTGTCTTATTTTCTGCGCCAGAGGCTCAAGAGAGAGAGCGAAAAGTAGAGGTGACAGAGGGCAACCCTGACGAGTGCCTCTAGAAATTGGGAATTGAGTAGAGAAAATGTTGTTTGTATAAACCATTGCAGAGGGGTTTGTATATAGAACCCTAATCATATTAATAAAATGCGTACCAAGCCCAAATTTGCTCAAAGTAGCCCAGAGATATTCCCACTCCAAGCGATCGTACGCTTTTTCAGCATCCAATGATAAAACTGAGCAAGGTGTATCGATACTACTAGCTGCAAGAATGACGTATAACAAACGACGCACATTATCAGATGCTAAGCGAGTTTTAATAAAGCCGGTTTGATCGGTGTGTATCAATTTTGTAAGATGTGTCTCCAACCGGGTTGCAAGTACTTTAGCATAAAGTTTAACAGCCCCATTCAGGAGGGAAAGAGGTCTATAGTTACCACATTGCGTCAAATCTTTATTTGGTTTAGGTAGGACTGTGATTATAGCTATATTATTGTTAGAATTAAAAGCACCCTTATCAATGGTTGTATTGATCATGTCCAACAACGGTATACCAAGTATATCCCAGAAAGTAAGGTATAGCTCGGGTGGAATTCCGTCCCAACCTGGGGCCTTGCCCTTTTTCATATTGATAAGAGCCTTTCTCAACTCCTCTAGAGAAATTGGAGAATTAAGTGATTCTGATTCATCTTCAGACAAAGAAGGAAGATCAAGTTCCTGTAGGAAATATGCACAAGCATCCTTATCAAGGGAAATTTCTGAGTCATAGAGAGATGAATAGAAAGATTTAAATTCAGAATTAATATCAAGGGGGTTACATACGGTGCCTTGAGGTGTGTTAATGGATGTAATATTTGAGTATTTTTCATGTTTTTTCAATCTTAAAGCTAGAAGGTGACTTGGTCTGGCACCATTGAAATAATATATTCTTCTAGTCTTATGCATTAAGAATTCAGCTCTATGCCCTAACAAAGCGTTCAGCTCAGTTCTTGTCACAGCTATTCTGCTTTGTAATGTCTCTGAGTATGAAGTTTGTTGTTGCTCTACTAGCTGGGTAAGATCTTTCTCCAGTTTGGTTATCTTGCGCAGTCTACTCCTATTGGGATGTGATGAGAAAGAGATCGAGGAGTTCCTAATACAACCCTTGATAGCATCCCATAAATATCTAGGATCATCTACTGAGGCTGCGTTAATATCTATAAAGATGTTTAACTTTTCTCTGAGAAAGGTGCAAAAGTCAGCATTCTTCAGAAGTGATATATTAAACCGCCAACGTGGGGCTCTGGGAGGGGTACCTTGAAGTGTAAAATGTGCTGCAACAATATTATGATCTGATAGGGCACAAGGTTTAATGACATCACGTATTTCAGAGAGGGAATTGGATGAGGATAATATATAATCTATTCTGGAGAAACTCTGATGCCTTGCTGAATGGAATGTGTACTGTTTAAGTGTAGGATTTATAGTTTGGTAAAGATCTGTTAAACTAAGTGCTGACAAAAAGTTCTGAAAGTCTCTTGACGCTTGTAACTGTGTGGTTGTAGAGCGTTGAACAGATTTATCTATTATCACGTCAGCACAACAGTTCATGTCTGCGCCAAGGATGAGAGCGAAATCTTGAAGACACAATAAGAGTTCTGTAAGCTTGGGAAAAAATTCTGGTTCATACTGGGAAGGAGCATAAACTGAAATAAAAGCAAATCTACAACCAGATATAATAGTCTTGATATAACAAATTCTACCATCCTCACTTCCAAACTGGTCAAGTATAGTTATAGAGAGACTACGTCTCAGGACTACTAATGAGCCTCTATTTTTTGTATCAAGTGAAGCTGATGCGCCCACATAGTAATGTTTGTTTGAGAAACGGTGGACATCTTTGGTTCTTAAATGGGACTCCTGTATAAAGGCAATGTCCACCTGTTGTCTTCTTAAAGATCTAGGCAGGCTGCCCTTTTAATTTGCCCATTAAGCCCATTAACATTCCAGCTGATTACGTGCATACTACACATGATACATAATAGTGGCTAGTAATGTGGTACAAACCAAGTGCTAGATGCTGAAAAAAAATGCAGTGCAACTGACCAAACAAAATGTGAAACTAAAATAAGGAGAGAGATCCTTCCCACCCCGAAACCCTAACCCCCATGAACCTACCACTCCCCAAGGAACAAGAGAGGGCATAAGAACAAAAACCCAGCCAAAACAGAGATACAGAAAGAACAACAAAATACAAAAACAAAAACAAACAGGAAATTGAATCCTTATAGTGGGTTCAACTCCTCCCCACAAGTTAGACCCGTGATCCACGTGCGGCATGTCTCTTCCCAACGCGCGCGCAGCCCACTCCCCATCACATAACTGTGACGTTTGTATCATACCATAACGATAACAACAAGCTATAGTACAAATCCAGAAAATTACAGGTGCATATTAATACAAGATAAAGCACCGCTGGTGAGGTGTGTGATTTGGCAACATGCCTGATAAAGAAATTTCTCAATTTTTCCCCCTTTTCAGAACCAGATCCTAAGATCCCACACAAAAAACAACCAGGAGTCATCAAAGAGCAGCAACACCAACACCATTTAGTGTTAAATCAGACCATCTGTATAATTACCAGAGGGGTTGTAGATTATTCATCCAGAGAGGAGATAAAGTCCTTTGCCTCCTGTGGGGTGCTGAAGAAGTAAGTCGAACCTCCTCGCGTTGCTTTAAGCTTTGCAGGATATAGCAGAAAGGTGCGAAAGTCAAGTTTCTGCAGAGCGTCCATTACCTCAGAGAAGGCCAGCCTGTGCTTAAACGTATGAGGGCTATAATCCGGGCTGAAGCGGATGATCCTTCCTTCCATCTCCACAGCCGCTCCACGCGAAGCTTTCAAGATCTTGTCTCGGTCGGTGAACCGCAGCAGCTTGAAGATGATGGAGCGAGGCACAGCTTTGCCGTTTGCATCTACTTTCGGGGCACCTAAGCGGTGAGCACGCATAATTTCAACAGGGTCCAGGTTGGGGAACCACCGTGGGATGGCCCCCGACAGGAAAGCGATCACATGTAATGCCTCTGCATTTTCAGGAACTCCGTGCACCCGCAGGTTATCTCTGCGTGACCTGTCCTCTAAGTCGGCAATTTTGTCCTACAGTTTTGCTGCGAGCTTACCCACCGATGGAGAGAGCCCACTGTCTGCCTCCGCTACACGGTTCTTATCCTTCTCCATATAGTCCATACATTTCGAAATGTTATCCTGCAAAGCAGCCATCTCACCACGGAAGACCGCGAGCTATGCTTCCACCAGCGCCTGTGTTTTGTTAGTCAGTTGAGATACCACGTCTTCCACGAGCGTGGGGATAGCCTCTTTGATAGCCTCTGCTACTGCTAGCTTGACTAGCTCAGCCAGCTCCGTGTTGTCGGATGCACGAGGTGTTATCGGATGTTTGCTTGATGTTTTTTTCGAGCTTGATGCCATCTCGGTGTGCTCAGTATATGCACGAAGCAGAAAAATCCACCGAGCGCTTGAAAAAGTGTCGTCAAGTAAGAAAATAAAACTTAAATATTGGGGAAAACTGCGGAGCAGTGATACGAAGCGTCTACATCCCCTGCGGTGATCACGTGACTCCCCAGTCTAGTTTTTTGTTGATGTGTGACACCTCTGTTCAAAAGGGTGGGATCCCTGGAGTGCCTGGTTGCCTTGAACACACAGGAGTGGTGACACAACTCATCAGAGAGGCTGGAGAAGGGAAAAGAGACCTGACCATATTGTGGCTTGACCTAGCCAATGGGTCGGGTCGGTTCGTCTCGGTACGGTGCGCTTTTAGCGGCGTTTCCACAGACTCATCCCGAGCCAGATCCCTAAAAACCAAGACGAGCTGTCCCACTTTTTTGGGACCCTTTCATATGGGTGCAAGACTGAACCGATCCGCTCTTGGGAGGTGGAGCAACACACTGCAGACGGTTGATTGGTCAAAAGAATCGTCACTCACCCCGACAGCGGCTGCATTTCTCCTGGCGGCTCACAGACTTCTCTGAAACGAAGCTTGATTGCACTTTGTAACAGAGAGTTACATGAAAATCACAGAGAGGACGAAATGCTGCATGTCTTCCATCCATGCTCTTTGTTTACTGTGTCGCGTTTTCTTCTTTGTTGGATTTAATCGCGGGGTAAGCTGCTACGGCGTCGCGCTATTGTTTACCAGCTGTGGCTTCCGGCATGCGGCTTACACGCCGCCCACCTCGAGAGGGTACAGTTTGCTGTGGAAACGCAAACGGGATGAGACTTTACTGTTCCAAACCGTCCCAAACCGTACTGAACCGACCCGTACTGCTTGGTGGAAACGCAGCTAATGTAACTGTTCTTCAGAAGGAACTCTGTTAGGCATTGTGAGAAGACGCTGAAGAAAATCTTGCTTTCGACGCTTAGTAGTGAGATGGTCCTAAACTAACTAATGTCCTATGAGTCCTCTTCCTTAGGGATCCACACGCCCTCTGCAAATTTCCATTGCCCTGCGACTTGACCCCTCCACCAGATCACCCTCAACAGCTTCCACAGGTGTCAAAGTAGTTGTGGACAGTGTTTGTACACAGAGTATGGCATGCCGCTGGGGTCTGGGGCTGGTGCTGTTCTAGCTCCTCTCACGACCTCCTGTATTTCAGCCCAGCTGGGCTCCCTCATTACAAACTCCACTGCTGGTGCTTGTGGGCTTCTGAGGGCCCTCTGTGGTCCAAGCTCGTGGTCCCTTATTGGGTCGCTGAGGGTGTTGTGCAGAAAGGTGTTTGTCTCTGCTGTTGAGCACATGAGGTTGCCACTCCGCTTATCCCCCAGCAGCTTCTTGGTGAAGGTGAAGGGGTTGGAAATGAAAGCTGCACGCTTCCTTGCTCTCTCCTTTCTGCGCCTTCGGTGCCCTTCTGCACAGCATGGCGTCATGAGCTTTTTCCTCAGGATGCTGTGAAGCTCAGCAAGAGGTATCTTCTCTTCTTCAGCTGCCAGCTTGTACTGCTTCCTGTGGCTCTCTGCTACATAGCTGACTATAATGGCAGTCATGGTCTCGATGCATCTGTCCACTTCTTTCTTGGCGGTGGGCTCCAAGATCTGGCTTACGTCCGTGTCAAACTGTGCCTCTGCTGCCTGGTTGTTGGGTGAAGGTCACTTGATCCGCTCCTGATGGGATGTCCTGCAGGGGTTCCGAGGCTCTGCTGCTTGGAGGGGCTGGACACTGTGGGGTACTTCCTGGCTGGGCTCCTCCTGTATCTCACCAGGATCAGGTCCTGTGCACTGCAGTGTGTTCCCTTGGTCCCTACACTTCATCTTTCACATTTAGAAGTGTGTGAGAAATTACTCAGTTTCTGCTTTTTGTCCTGCAGTGAAAATATCAACGTGGCAATAAAGAAAGTCTTCTTCAGTGTTCTCCACACCTTGAAGGATAAAAGATTTAGTTTATCCAATGAACATCCAACTCAAACAAAACAGGAGAGGAGGAAATCAAAGAATGGTAGACTGTTTACTTAGTAAGAAACAGCTCCATCTACAGGCTGACTGCATAGATTAGGGTGTGTGTGTGTGTGTGTGTGTGTGTGTGTGTGTGTGTGTGTGTGTGTGTGTGTGTGTAGTGTGTTCTTCAAACTGAATGTTAACAACCAAAGATCCTCAAACAGCAGTTTCCTGGGGTCCGTTTTACAAAGCAGGTTTAATGAAAACTTTACTCTGTTAACTTTGAAATAGGGGAAACTGGGTTTTCGGTTTCAGAAAGGGAGGTTAATCAAACCTTAGAAAGAGGGTTAACTCGAGCCTAGTTCACAAAGAGGTGTACCTAAAACTCTGTGTCTATTACTCTGTTATCTGAGTCTCTGGATCGAACCTGGTCGAGAGCAAGTTTTTTCACAGTAAACTTTGAGTTTTTCTCTGTCTCCGCCCTCTTTCAGAGCCACACACTTTTTCAGTTCCTCATTCATTCAGTCAGAAGTGAGTTTTGGTGAAGCCTTGTTTGGTTGTTTGTCATTGAAAAGAGATATTGTGTGTTGCACTGTGTTTCTTTGTAAAAAGAAGTTTTTTGTTTAACATCCGAGATGTTGAGCCGTCGAGTAAGGCAACTGAACGCAGAGTGGTCAGAAAAGGGTGCCTCACCATGAAACAGCTTTTACCGGTCTTTGAAGTTTTACCTTTCTGTTGGCTGAGTAGAAGTCTGTGTTAGTTAAATTGGGCTTCATTATTTAACAGAATATGATATTGATGAAAAAACCATGAGATTATGCTGAGATTTTACCTGCTTGAACAATGTTTTTTTTTAATATTTACAACACAATCTTTATTAAAGGTATAATTAGTAGTCTGATTTAGATACACTTTTTGTTATGCTGGTTAAAATGATCTATATGTACCGATGGCAAGAAATACATGATGTGTTCTTAAAGTAGAGCGGAAAATATCCGCTATCCACAACAGGAGTAAAACAGGGAAAACACAAACCAGTCGTCATCCAGGGACACCTTATTTGTAAACCAATCAAATCCCGTCACCGTTCTGCCCGCCTCCTGCGCGTACATTTCACTGGCGTGCACATGATTCAGTGCGTGTGGTCGAGCTGAGAAGGAAGGAGCAGCGCTGTAGAACGGCGGAGAAGCTACCTATACCTCGATTGCCCGTTGCCGCTCCTCCAGCTAAACAGAGCAAGAAAAGAAAGACAGAGGCTTTCTTTTCTTGCTCTGTTCCCCTGCCTCTAACTACTGCCCCTCTCGCTCGACCTCGGGCCTGTCCCCCCTGACCTGATGGGGTACTTGGCTCTGGGCTGTAGTTCGGATCAGAGTCTAATAAACTCGCACCACTGGGGCTCTGACAAGCAAAGAAAAAAAAACAGTGATATTTAGTAAGTCCTAGAGAAAATGTTCATGTACTATTTGTATTATAGCTTTACTCCTGATATCATGTCACAGGTAAAAGTGGACGACTCTAACATGACAGTCGCGAATACTGACAAAAGCCACGTTTATTAAATTGTTTTTTTTAGCTTTACGTTTTAACGTTTTGGTGTTTGCTTACCTCTAAATGAGACATGACTCTACGTAGTGCAAAACATAAAATGATGTGCTGAATCCGTCTTTCAGTCATTCACAATCATAATTGCGAATCAGCGGCGCCTGTGCATGTGAGCGGGGGCGTTGCTTTGAGGGAGCCCCAAGGGGAGGGGGAGGAGGGGCTAGGAGGAGTCCTGACGAGATGCTACATTCAAATTCATGCTAGTTTTTCAGGACTGCCAACCCTGCCTTTAAGTCAGTGTTAAATAAAAACACTCAAGGGGGGAACTTCAAGGAAAAGTAGAAAACTTTGAAGAACTTTGTAAGAAGTATATAGATAATAAAAAATAATATTAGTAAACAAATGAAACCAATGAGTCTCTCAGATACTGTACTTAAAGCCATTTTTTTCCCGTTTAATCAACAATTCATCATTCTCCTGCACACCCCACCTGTAATGACAAATCCAAAGTAAATCTCAACCAAAATGATTCCCCAATCTCAGTCTTTTTCAATCAAAAATTATATAAAAGTCCCAAACTAACGACAATAATCTATGTGTTCTGTTTTAAGCTATTTTAAGTTGTCTGACTAAGTTTTTGGTCCTTGAGGCACACAACCCAAAATGCCATTATATCCACAAGGAAACGAAAGATAAATCCACACGGAAAAAATGCCCAAAACCAAAAGTACTTGATCGATCAACAAAATCACTGATATACCATGAAAAAAAGAATCAAAACCCCACAGAATCCTGGGAACTTTAAGTCAGAGCGAAAACCTTTCAGCTCCTGGCGCATATTTTATTCTTAGCTTCTGCCATGAACGCTTTACTCCTGCAAGATTGCACCTACGTTAAATGAATTAAACTAATATGCAACTTTTCAAACAGCTGTAATGTTATTGTGATCACAAAGGACTACATTTATACTGACGCATCAACACGAGCAGCAATGTTCTCCCATGCTGTCTCTCCCCCTCTTGCAGCTGCTGCTGTGTTGCTCTTTCTTTCTAATAACATCTTCATATGAGCGCATCAAAATTTCTAGTTGAAATGGGATAGATAACGCATCCCGCCTCCTCCCTGTTGCCGTGGTGTATCATTTAATTGGGGCTCCATTGATGATGGCTTTCTATGGTCGGGCTTCACAGGCTGAACTCCAGGTGAAACTACTCTGAGTTGATTTAACTAAGTCACTCATATCAGCTGTTCTGAAACCAAAAACTCAGAGTTTTCTATCAACTCACAGTTCAGAATTAGACTCAGAGTTTATTGAAACTGCTTTGTGAAACCGACCTCTGATCACAAGGATCATGAGGAAATGTGAGGAAACAGCTCTATCTAGTGGACAGGTCACATTAATACAGGAGCTTAAACATGAATCACTTCTCTGACTTTATCTTTAAGTCAAACCAAACACTTTTCCATTGTAAATTCATTCAACATCTAACTCATTACATTAACCAATGAAACATAAAAAAGATGAGTTAGGATTAAAGATGATATGAGTGTGATTAACGAACAAAAACTTAAAAACTCTGTAGGATAAAACTAAAATAACTTTATTATCCCTGACATTTGAATAAAAGCTGTTTTCTCGTTTATCTTTATGATGAATGACTGTCTGAAATCCCCCTGTTGATTCAGAGCTGAGGTTTTAAAGCTGTGTTTTGATCCTGTTGCTGTGCTGACACGCCCAGGGGTTTCCTGCTGACACAGTTCGTGCGTTCGTTTTCTCCTGCTGTAACACAGTGACATCAGTTCTCCGTGTCCAAACTTTGGTAAGTGAGATTTTTCTCTGTTTTTAGACTCTTAGTTTGATGTAAGTGTACAAAGAACTGAAATCTAACATTTAGTTGCCAGGTTGGCAGCAGTCAGCTGATCAGACTGTTAACACTGACTCTGTGTGGAGGCTATGCTAACTTTGCTAACAGTAGAGACAGTTCCGCTCTCCGTACCCTTTCATACTGTTAGGGTCAAATTTGACCTGTTTTGAATTTGGACATTTAGTAAAAATACTCTATTCGTTAGTCATTTGGCGCACATTTCTGTTACTTTACGTAAACTAATCCAAAGTAAGTACACACAAGAGCAAAGGTTTTGTACACTGAGAATGTTTCGAGTGAAGTAGGGTCAAGCCATCCGCCTCTCCCATTCACATAAAGGCTCGTTTCCACTGAGCGGTTCTGTTCGGTTCGACTCGGTACGGAGTATCTTGGAGCATTTCTCAGATCAGATCAGCTGTATTGCTCTAACAATGAACAAGAGAAGAAGCCCGGGCCAGCCTGTGAGCTAATGCTAGCACTTGGCAGAATTCCTCTTTACAGGCTCTACTGCTTACCGCTGTTACTCCGCCGACGCCCCTTGACTACATTATCCATGATTAATCAATATCGATCCATAGATAAGGCACAACGGATTATAAGGCGCACTGTCGGCTTTTGAGAAAGCTGAAGGCTTTTAGGTGCGCCTTATGGTGCGGAAAATAGGCTACTTAGTGTTTGTGTGTGTGAGAGAGAGACAGTGTGACTAATATCTTTTTCCTGGTCAGACCGGTGAGCCCGATGCAGCTGTGTGAAAAAAGTTTTATTCTTTTTTGTTTCTTAATCGCATCATCTCTCTGGGCATGTTGTTTGAAGGTCATCCATTCTGATTTTGGTTATCGGATTGGATTAAATCCTGAAAATGGGTTGTTCAAGACTTAAAGAAGGATTTCAAATTCAGATTAGATCATGTAGTCCAATCCTCGTTTTTATCTGGATCAATTAACGAGGGCAGAGAAATAGGTAGGGGTGACCAGGGTGTGTACAGTACATATTACCATTTCTCCTTTTAACTTCACTTTCTACTTTCACAACTATCAGTGAATTTGATTGTATAGATATTATATTTAACAATGATTTTTAGTGTAAAATGTGTTTTACATAATTGGGTCTCAGCCAGTTTAATAAATTTAAAGCAGTTTTAAGCCTGAAAAAGACATTCTTTAAATTACAACAAAAACAGTCTAGGCCTCAGGAAAACACTGTGTTGTATACAACATTGCGGAGGGGAGTTGTCGTTCACCAAAATTAAATCAGAAATTCTTCTCATATAGCTGAGCTATATCCCAACCTTTTTTGTCTTGAGTATCCCCTCACTCATGCTTGTTGATAATTCTCAAAAGTAGAACATAACACAACTGAAATGAAAATCATTTTATTTTACCTCCTTAAATTGAACATTTAATCCTCTGTTGTTTTCTTCTTTTTAACTCAAATGAAACACAGAAATTTATAATATATTGCCTTGAAAATAAATAAGTAATACTGATAAATTTAAAAAGTGAAATCAAAAAACCTAACCAACCTACCTTTGTTATATATAACTCTTGTAACATTTACCTCAAAAAATGGAGCTCAGTTGAATACATCTCTTTTGAACAGATAGTTCAACTTTTGAAATCAGGAAAAAAAAACATTTAATACAATACATATATAATACAATATATAATACAATATTCAGACTCACTATAGCAGTTTCACATTCTTTTCATCAGCCATCTAAGCTTTAATGAGACTTTTGAGCTTGTCTTTCATATTTGCCTGGCCCCAGGTTAGCAACTATTGATTTTGTTACTGCTGTGCCACAGGTTATTGTCTCCCAGGGGAAACTAGATGTAGTGCATTTGTACCATTTTATTGATGAACTTATCTATGTACTTCCAAGTTTGACAAAAAATCATTAAATGTTTACATGTACCCCTGCAATGTGTCCTGTTACTCCCAGGGCAGACGTACCCCTTGTTGGGAATCACTGGTGTTAAATCTTAGCGAGGTAACTCTGGGGTTAACCCTGGTTTATCTATGGCACAAAGCCAGGTCCATGCTGCTCCTGACACCAGAAAACTGTTAATGGCGTTTAACTCCATACTCTCTCCTCAAACCGCTCAGCTCTCTACTGCACTGACTCTGGGCAAGTTTGCCTCCTTTTTCTCTGAGAAGGTTGCAGACATCAACAACCAGTTCTCTGAGCCTGACCAGCTCAGTCAGATCCAACCTGCTACTGATGCCTCACTCTGCTCTTTGCTCCTTTGAATGAGGAGGAGGTTTCCAGACTTCACCTAAACTCCAAACCCATAATCTCTCCTCTTGATCCTATACCTACCAGCATCCTGCAGACCTTTTTACCCAGATTCAAACCTGCAGTCACACATTGTCAATTCCTCCTTGGAGTCTGGGGTCTTCCCCACAGCTTTCACACAAGCTCGGGTCAACCCGCTGCTTAAGAAACCAAATCTCAACCCAATCTCTCCACACTCTCTGAACTTGGCATCTCAGGATCTGTGCTGTTGTGGTTCAAGTCCTACCTCACTGGCAGATCCTTCAGAGTGTCATGACAAGGAATAGTGTCTCACTCACACAGCTTATCAACAGGGGTACCCCAAGGTTCAGTGCTTGGTCCCCTACTCTTTTCCTTATACACTTCCTCACTTGGTGAATTGGTCCGCTCTCATGGCTTCTCCTACCACTGCTTTGCTGGTGACACTCAGCTTTTCCTGTCTTTTCCTCCTGTTGACACAACTGCCTCTGCTCAGATATCAGCGTGCCTGGCTGATATCTCCACATCGATAAAGGAAAGCCACCTTCAGCTTAATCTATCCAAAACTGAGCTCACTGCCCCTCATCAATCTTGCGTGAAAATTGGCGCAGATTTGGGTGTAAAAACAATCCTACGGTAACGTTCAAGTGGGATTTATGAAACATGGGCCATTCATGGTGTATACCTGATCAGATGTTGATAAATGTGGCTGCTGAAAACAAATGTAATTTACATAACACGCACCAAAATATTCAAGGTTCAGCTGGCCCGAACTCACAGAATTTACAACATGGAGGGACGCAATACAAGAAAAAGGGAAATTTTCCATGCTGGTAATCAACAACGCCATAGCAACAGAGGTAGAGAGAAAATGACAACACGTTGTTTGGCAGTTGGAAAAGTAGAGCGAATCAGAAAAAAACAACTCATCTGCAATGAAATCACTGCAGTGATTCAGTAGCGTGGATGTGACAACGTAAAATACAGCAGAGTTTTAAACATTTAATTTACACAGCCTTCGTTTGTACCATGATCAACTAATCTCTAAATGTTGGCTTTTAAAAATGTGTTTAAGTCTGAAAGAAGCTGCAGACTCCAGCCTGAACCTGTCACAGACTGAGGAGGGAGTGGAGCTGAAGTGTGTCGATCGTGCGCAATTATGCAGGGATAGACCGAAGTTTAATGATTATTGGTACCACGACACCCATGTTCAGATTGATAAATGCCAATCTGTCCGTGGAAAGGCGCATACACCCATTTTTCAGGTGTAAACACGTTTGATAAATGAGGGCCATTGTCCTTCCAGCTTGTCCCACGGTTCAACCACAGATCAGTGTCCTGCTTTATTCCAATCAACTTGTGCCACAAACTCTGCCAGAAATCTTGGTGTCATAACTAATGACCAGCTGATCTTTAAGGCTCACGTGGCCTCAATTGCTCAATCTTGTGGATATGCTCTCTATACCATCAGGAGGATCAGACCCTACCTTGACACAACAGGCCACGCAGCTTCTGGTACAGGCCCTTATGGTATCACATATCGACTACTGCAATTCTTTCCTAGCAGGCCTCCCTGCGTGTCCATTTAAACCTCTTGCAGATTACCCAGAATGCAGCAGCACGTCTGGTCTTTAAACAGCTCAAACAGCATGTCACCCGGCTGTTAATCTCTCTTTACTGGCTTCCAGTGGCAGCTCCAATCAAATTCAAAGCTCTTCTTCTGGCTTACAAAACAAACACAAAACAGCTCCTGCCTACCTGGGATCCCTCATCCAGGTCTACTTTCCTTCTGTCGGATCATTTCTTCATTACTTTTGAATTCTTGCTGTCGGATTTCTCACCTGCGAACAAAACCATCTTGTCCAGGAACTTGTCTGACAGAGCTGTAGACATCTTTAAGGAAGCTATTCCTGCTGCCTTGAATTCTTGCTCTACTTTTGCAGAGAGCTCTTGTGCTCCCTCTCAGCTTGATCAACTTGTTGCGGATACCACGGGTTCTCTTCAAGCCGTCCTCGATTCAATTGCTCCGCTCAGACAGAGGACTCTCAGACGACATCGTTCCGCTCCGTGGTACAACGCTCAAACTCGTGAGCTCAAACAACAATCGAGGAAATTAGAAAGAATATGGCGTTCGACTAAAACAACCGAATCCTGCTCGCGTTGGAAAAATAGTCTAAATGAATATAGAAAGGCTTTGCGACTGGCGCGTGCAGCTTACTACTCGACTCTTATAGAAGAGAACAAAAACAATCCTAGATTCCTTTTCAGCACTGTAGCCAGGCTGACAAACAGTCATAGCTCTACTGAGCCATGCGTTCCTCTATCGCTTAGCAGTGAGGGCTTTATGAGCTTTTTTAACAATAAGATATTAAAAATTAGAGATAAGATTAGTAGCGTGTTACATGCAACCGTGATAGAACCTTCGATCGATGGCGAATTTGCGGAAACGTCGCTTAGAGCTAATATACTCCAGGACTGCTTCTCGCCTGTGGACCTGTCAGAGCTGGATTCAACTGTCTCTTTAGCCAAACCATCAACTTGTCTTCTGGATCCCATCCCAGCTTGGCTGTTAAAGGAAGTCTTTCCTTTGGTCAGATCTTCTTTACTAAGGATGATTAATGCGTCTTTACTGTCAGGCTACGTGCCCCAACTTTTTAAAGTTGCTGTTATTAAGCCTCTTCTTAAAAAGCCTACACTTGATTCAGGCTCTTTTGTCAACTACAGACCGATATCTAACCTCTCTTTCTTTTCTAAGATCTTGGAGAAAGTTGTTGCGAGTCAGCTCTGTGATTTTCTTCATAGCAACAGTCTTTTTGAGGTCTTTCAGTCTGGGTTCAGAGCCCACCACAGCACTGAGACTGCACTGCTGAAAGTAACCAACGATCTACTTTTGGCTTCGGACAGTGGTCTTCTTTCTGTGCTTGTCTTGCTTGATCTTAGTGCCGCTTTCGACACTATTGATCATTGCATTCTTCTGGGGAGATTAGAGAGTCTTCTTGGTATCTCAGGAACCGCTTTAGCCTGGCTTCGATCGTATCTTTCGGATCGACATCAGTTTGTTCATGTGAACAACGTCTCTTCTTCGCACACCAGGGTGCAATATGGAGTTCCTCAAGGTTCAGTGCTCGGACCGATTCTTTTCATCTTGTATATGCTTCCTCTCGGCACTATATTGAGGAAACACTCCATAAACTTTCACTGCTATGCAGATGACACTCAGCTTTACTTGTCAATGAAGCCTGAAGAAACCAACCGCTTATCTAAACTTGAAGCATGCCTCAAAGACGTAAGGTCCTGGATGAGCAGAAACTTCTTACTGCTGAACTCAGAGAAGACTGAAGTCATTGTTCTTGGACCTAAACATCTCAGAGAAGCTTTCTTGAACAACATCGCCTCCTCTGACGACATCAGCTTGGCTTCCAGCACCACTGTCAGGAACCTGGGAGTTCTTTCGGATCAGGACCTGTCCTTTAACTCTCACATCCAACAGGTCTCAAGAACGGCATTTTTTCATCTTCGCAATATCAAGAGAATTAGACACATCTTGTCTTGGAGTGATGCTGAGAAACTGGTCCATGCTTTTGTTTCTTCTAGGCTGGACTACTGTAACTCTCTTTTATCCGGCTGTCCTAATAAGTCTATTAGGACTCTTCAGCTGGTTCAGAATGCTGCCGCTCGGGTACTGACTTGGACTGGGAGGAGAGAGCACATCTCTCCAGTATTAGCGTCTCTACACTGGTTACCTATAAAATCTAGGATAGAGTTTAAAATTCTTCTTCTGACGTACAAAGCGCTTAATGGCATCGGGCCATCGTATCTTAAAGACTTAATCGTTCCGTATAATCCGTCTAGGTCTTTGCGTTCTCAACATGCAGGTCTGCTCGTTGTACCTAGGGTCTCTAAAAGTAGTATGGGAGGTCGAGCCTTTAGTTATCAGGCTCCTCTTCTTTGGAATAACTTACCGGTTGAGGTCCGGGGAGCAGACACGGTCTCAACCTTTAAGAGTAGACTTAAAACGTTCCTTTTTGATAAAGCTTACAGTTAGAGCTGGATCATACACCAGTGGGAGCTTATAGACAATGTGTTGACCATCCTCGCACCTCTTGAGGAACTCACTAAGGAGATCAGCTCATCATCAGCGACAGCAGCAAATGTCATCCCAGCCTTTACTGCAATCAAACGGCTTTTGGAGAGGCAAGCAGACACAGACCGTGGTGTGGGTACAGCCAAAGCCACACTGTTGGAGGCTGTTGTGAGAAGTTTCAGCAACATGGAGCATGAGCCGCTTTACAGCTTGGCCACTATTCTTGATCCAAGGCAAGTAACTATAAAATATTGTATTTTCTAGCCCTAACAAATATAGTCTACATCTGCATTTACAAAACCACAATGATTGACCCATTTTTCTTTGTTTATTTAAAACAAGGTACAAGAATCAGTACAACTCAGAAGAGGTGAAGGATGAAGTGAAACTGCTCCTTTTGGCCAAACTTGCAGAGGGAGGGACCAGATGGACACCTGTGGATGAGAGACCTGTTGCAGAAACATCCACCAAAGTGGGACCTCCTGACACAGATGCACCTGCAGCCAAAAGGTGTAGTCTACTGTTTGCAGTCCACAATGAAATCCTGAAGGAGAACATTGAGAAGGAGCAACAGCTAGCTAGTGCTTCAGCAATTCAGGTACAGAACTACCTTTCTGAAGTTCCCATCGACAGAAGCCATGACCCAGCTGGAGGCTCAATGAAAGTTGTCTCCCTCATCTTGCTCTGCTTGCTCGAGCCTATCTCTCTGCCCCTTGCACAAGCACTGAAAGCGAGCGACCTGTTTAGCTTGACTGGACATGTTGTAAATGAGAAAAGAAATTGCCTTTCTGGTGAAAAAGCAGAAATGCTTTTGTTTATCAAGAAAAACCTGCCACTAATGTACCAGTGACTGTAGTAAATCTGAAAGAACAACTTACCTGTGATATGATTATCCATTTTTTTCCTTACAGTTGACTTTTAAAAATATTACACATGCTACACTTTAATTTTTTGGAGTATGTTTGACTCTTAAGAGTCTTTTTCTTACAAGCTGTTATTACACATGCTACACTTAATTTTTTGGAGCATGTTTGACTCTTAAGAGTCTTTTTCCTACAAGCTGTTATTACACATGCTACACTTGATTCTTTTGATGAATTTTTGACTTTTTAGAGTCGTTTTCCTACACGCTGTTATTACACATGCTACATTATATTCTTTGGAGAATGTTTGACTCTTAAGAGTCTTTTTCCTACAAGCTGATTCAAATTATTTCAAGATTTATATATATACGTTTAAGTAACCACAAAGCTGCTGCATTTGGGCATTTTTCTTCTTACAATACAAGGAAACCTAAAGCTCAGGACACTTAAATCAAGGTTGAAGTTTTGTTGTTAGTTTGTCCTGTAGATAATTATTTTATGAACTACCTCAAGCCTTGTGATTTTCTTTATTTATAATAGCAAAATACTGCTGTGCACTCTTATTTTGGTAAGAGGCTCAAAACAGGCCTGCAGTGTAATCTGTTACACAAGTGTTGTTTATTTTTTTAAATTTGGAAAATAAAAGACTAGTTTGGACAGCAATATTCACAACTTTTCATTTATATTTGTTTATGTGCAGTCAAAACATCCAATTTGTATTTTTTACTGTATTTTTCAATAAAGGATGGTAAGGATGAGTATGGCTCAGTTGTGCAAATTGAGTGTGTTCATGGAGATGTTAGGCCATATTCAACAGCTGAGATTGTGCTGACTGTTCAAGGAGAGAAAATTAAGCTGCAGGTTGGTGTAGTTGGGAGGCTTCCATATGATGTGGTGCTGGGGACAGATATTCCTATGGTGGCAGATCTACTAAGGGCAGCGCAGCAGCAAAGTATGGTGGTGACCCGCAGTCAGGCCAAGGATATGAGGCGGCCTGGTAAGGAGCAGTGGTTGCAGGAGCTGCCATTTTGGCACAGCAGCATTGAGGGAGAGGAGATGTCCAGTAGGGAGCGCAAGTCAAAGCGCCAACGCAGGGAATCTAAGCAATTGGGGAAGCTAGAAACCCTACTACCATCTTCAGAGACACTGAGAAAAGATTTTGTGCAGCTCCAGAGGGATGATTGTAGCTTGACAGGACTTTTTCGCAGAGCGGAGAAGGGCCAGGAAACAGGAACTGAGAAGGAGTTCACAGTGATAGATCAGAGGCTGTATAAACTTGGAGAAGGAGGGAGGCAGCTGGTAGTGCCGAAGCAGTACATAGGAGCAGTAATGGAGTTAGGCCACAGTATTCCTATGGCAGGACACTTAGGACGAGAAAAAACCTTAGCCTGTATTCAGCAAAGGTTTTTCTGGCAAGGTATAACAGGAAGTGGCAGAGTTCTGTCGTTCTTGTCCACAGTGCCAGGTCACTGCTGGTGTCCGGGTGTCAGATAGAGCGCCTTTGTGTCCGCTGCCAGTGGTAGAGGAGCCGTTTTCACGGGTTGCTATGGACATAATAGGTCCGTTGCTCCCCAGCAGTTCGGGAAACCGGTTTCAATTGGTCATTTGTGAATATGCAACACGCTATCCTGAGGCTTCTCCTCTCCGATCAATAAAAGCAAAACAGGTGGCTAAAGCACTAGGACAGCTCATCACACGAGTAGGTATTCCTAGTGAGATAATCACAGAACAGGGAACCAACTTCATGTCCACATTATTAAAACACATTTACAAGTTCTTGGGCATTAGGGCCATACGCAGTACTCCATATCATCCTCAAACAGACGGGTTGGTGGAGCGTTTCAATCAGACCCTCAAGCAAATGCTCAGAAGATATGTCAATGATCAGGAAAGGATTGGGATGCCTGGCTGCCATACCTCCTGTTTGCCTACCGAAAAGTGCCTTAAGCGTCCACGGATTTTCCCCCTTTGAACTGTTATATGGCAAGGCAGTGCAGGGGCCCCTGGATGTGTTGAAAGAGACTTGGGAGGAGCCGGCGACTGCCATGCCCAAAATTGTGATCTCTTATGTCCTCCAAATGAGAGATAAATTAGCCCAGTATGCAGTGATGGTGAGAGAGAACATGGCTGAAGCCCAAAAAGCCCAAAAAGGATGGTATGACCGCCACAGCAGAGAGAGGGAATACGCACCTGGCCAGAAGGTGTTATTGTTGCTGCCCTCTTCAGAGCATAAGCTGTTGGCTAAGTGGCAGGGCCCATTTGAGGTGGTGCGCAGAGTGGGGCCTGTTACCTATGAAGTAAATCTAGAGGAGAAGGGGAGAGCCAATCAAGTGTTTCATGTGAACCTCCTCCAGGCATGGAGAGAGAGGAAGCAGACTGTGGGGCTGGTGCGTAGAGTGGAGGATGAGGAAACGGCAGAGGGATGTTTTCCTTCTGACAAAGAGGAGGAGTCCAAGCCAAACCTCAACCATCTGCCAGAGGAGATAAGGGCTGAGGTCGAGCAGTTGTTGAATAAGCCAGGTTTGTTCACCAAGAAACCAGGGCTGACCTCAGTGGTGGAGCATCAGATTCATCTGCAGGACTCAAAACCAATCTGATAACACATGTATCGTATTCCAGAACGGTTGATGGGTACACTAAAGGAGGAAGTGGAGGCTATGCTGCGGTTGGGGGTTATAGTGCCCTCAGAGAGTGCTTGGAGCAGTCCCCTGGTGCTCGTGCCAAAGAAAAGTGGAGAGATGTGGCCTTGTGTGGATTTCAGGAAAGTAAACAGTGTGTCTCGTTTTGACTGTTACCCACTCCCTCGCATTGATGACCTCTTGGACCGGCTAGGCCCTGCCCACTTCTTGACCACATTGGACCTCAGCAAAGGTTACTGGCAGGTGCCGCTAGCTAAGCAGGCAAGACTGTTGGCTGCTTTCAGAACCCCCTTTGGACTTTTTGAATTCACAACCATGCCATTTGGCCTGCAGGGGGCACCGGCAACATTCCAGAGTATGATGGACAAGGTTTTACAGGGATGTGAGGAGTTTGCTGCTGCGTACTTGGATGACGTGGTTGTCTACAGTCGTTCATGGAAGCAGCACCTGTAACACCTTGACGCTGTCTTGGAGCGGATTCAACAAGCTGGACTGACGGTTAATGGTTCCAGTTGTGCAGTGGCCCAAAAAGAGGTCCAGTACCTTGGCTACACTGTTGGCCCTGAGGGATTGCGGCCCCAAGTGGACAAGGTGGCAGCAGATAAGAACTGTCCAGTTCCTGGTACCCGGAAAGCAGTTAGGTCCTTTTTGGGCCTTATTGGCTGGTACCGTCGTTTTGTGCCAGATTTTGCTGACATTGCCTATCCACTGACTGAACTGACAAAAACAAAGGACAAGAAAGCCTTTCAGTGGACAAGGGAGTGTGAGATGGCCTTCCACAGGCTTAAAGAAGTGATTTGCAACCACCCAGTGTTGGCAAGCCCGGACTTTACAAAAGACATTGTGGTTCAGACTGATGCTTCTCAGGTGGGGCTTGGGGCTGTGTTAGCGCAGGGAGAGGCAGGACAGGCAAGGCCAGTACTTTTTATCAGCCGTAAGCTAAAGCCCCATGAAATGCGGTATTTGGTGGTAGAGAAGGAGTGCCTGGCTCTTAAATGGGCCTTAGAGAGCTTAAAGTACTACCTTCTGGGACACCATTTTGTAGTTGAGACAGATCACAGAGCTCTGAGGTGGTTGATGCAAATGAAAGACTCCATATTCGCATCACCAGGTGGTACATGGCCCTTCATCCTTACAGTTTTGAGATCAGACACAGGTCAGGATCATCCAATGTTGTGGCTGATTATTTATCTCATCACCCAGGTTCCGAGTCATCTGACAGGTTGGGAAATGTGAAGGGAGGTTCTGCTGGGCCTGCTGCCCTGTCTGTCTGAGCCTTTCACTCACCCATTCACATACATACACATACATACACACACATACACATACACATGCATACACATACACATACATACTCCTACACCTTCATATATACATTCACACTCTAAACATAAACGGGGGAATGTTATTTTAGTATGTTACGTTATGCTATGTTGAGTTTAGGGGTTAAGGTTAACTGTAACTTATTTTGGATTTAAGGATTGGCCAATCAGTTTATTCATCAAATTCATTTTCTTGTGTTATTAACGTTAATCCTTCATTACATCTTTATCAATAGTGTTCCTTTAAGTTACAGGATGTTAATGGGGGAAGGTTTGGTTACCGGTGTGTTTTCTTTTTGTGAGTGCGGGGTATTCAGTGGCACCTGAGGGGAAGGTGTTAAAAGGTGTAGCATGGCAGAGAGTGAGGAGACCTCTCCAGAGCCTAGGACTGGAGAGATGAGTTGGGATATGTCTCCGTGAGGAGCTCTCCCTCATAGTGTTGCTTTGTAATTTAAATCATGTTTGAGAAATAAAGAAATATATTTTTTGCTATATCTTGGTCTGTCTGTGACACTCTGTGACAGGAACATTGAAAGTGTGTGCTTTTGATTACAAAAAGAAAAATCGGTATTGGCAAAAATCGGTATCGACGGGTCAGAGATCAGAGATCGGTGATCGGCCGGAAATTTGTGATCGGTGCACCCCTAATACCAACACAAGTGTTCCATCAACACCCGAAGTAAACATCAACATGACTGCATCATCATCTTCACGCTTTACCTTTTGCTATCTGGGGACGTGCATCAGTGCCCTGGGCCTGGTATTGGGGATGCCAGCATTGAGAGCAGCAGTGTGCCTGGCAGCCTGGCTGCGGTGGTTTTACTGCAGGACTCAGTGTACGGGTGGTGGTTGTCTCTAGCTGGGCTGTCTAGCTGAGCAGATGCCAGTGACCAAAGACCAACTTGACCTGCAGCTGCCATCTCTACGGAGCCATGTGGGCCTGCTACCAGAGCAGCTATCATCAGCAGTAGCAGCCAAGTCGACAGCCAGGCCGCAGTGGGGGGTACATGCCAACGGCGGAGGGTGGTGCAGCTGGTGGATCCGCGACTGCTCTTGTGGGTAGGCTGGCTGAACACCGACGGCAGAGTGCTGAGCAACTAGGGGAGCCTCCAGTAAAACGCAAGTAAAGCCATCCATCCATCCATCCATTTTCTTCCGCTTATCAGGGGTCGGGTCGCAGGGGCAGCAGCCTAAGCAGGGAAGCCCAGACTTCCTTTTCCCTAGCCATTTCATCCAGCTCTTCCGGGGGGATCCCAAGACGTTCCCAGGCCAGCTGAGAGATGTAGTCTCTCCAGCGTGTCCTGGGTCTGTCCCGGGGTTTCCTCCCGGTGGGATGTGCCCTGAACACCTCACCAGGGAGGCGTCCGGGAGGCATCCTCATCAGATGCCCGAGCCACCTCATCTGGCTCCTCTCAACGCGGAGGAGCAGCAGCTCTACTCCTAGCTCCTCCCGGATAGCTGAGCTTCTCACCCTATCTCTAAGGGAGAGCCCAGCCACAATACGGAGGAAGCTCATTTTGGCTGCTTGTACCCGCGATCTTGTTCTTCCGGCCACTACCCAAAGCTCATGACCATAGGTGAGAGTGGGAACGAAAATCGACTGGTAAACAGAGAGCTTCACCTTCCGGCTCAGCTCCCTCTTCACCACGACAGACCTGTGCAGAGTCTGCATTGTGCAGAGTCCGGCCTTCCGGCTCAGCTCCCTCTTCACCACGACAGACCTGTGCAGAGTCCGCATTACTGCAGACGCTGCACCAATCCGCCTGTCGATCTCTCGCTCCATCCTTCCCTCACTCGTGAACAAGACCCCGAGATACTTAAACTCCTCCACTTGGGGCAGGATCTCATCCCCGACCCGGAGAGGGCAGTCCACCCTTTTCCGGCTGAGGACCATGGACTCGGATTTGGAGGTGCTGATTCTCATCCCAGCCGCTTCACACTGGGCTGCGAACCGCTCCAGAGAGAGTTAGAGGTCACGGCTTGATGAAGCCAACAGGACCACATCATCTGCAAACAGCAGTGATCCAATCCTGAGGTCACCAAACCGGACCCCCTCGACACCCTGGCTGCGCCTAGAAATTCTGTCCATAAAAGTTATGAACAGGATCGGTGACAAAGGGCAGCCTTGGCGGAGTCCAACCCTCACTGGAAACAAGTCCGACTTACTGCCAGCAATGCGTACCAAGCTCTGGCAGGTCGTATAGGGAACTGACAGCTCGTTACAAGCAGCCGGATACCCCATACTCCCGAAGAACCCCCCACAGGATTCCCAAGGGACACAGTCGAATGCCTTCTCCAAGTCCACAAAACACGTGTGGAAAGGTTGAGCAAACTCCCATGCACCCTCGAGGACCCTGCTGAGGGTATAGAGCTGGTCCACAGTTCCATGGCCAGGACGAAAACCACATTGCTCCTCTTGGATCCGAGGTTCGACTATCCTTCGGACCCTCCTCTCCAGTGCCCCCGAGTAGACCTTACCAGGGGGGCTGAGGAGTATGATCCCCCTGTAGTTGGAACACACCCTCCGGTCCCCCTTCTTAAAAACAGGGACCACCACCCCGGTCTGCCAATCCAGAGGCGCTGCCCCCGATGTCCACGCGATGTTGCAAAGTCGTGTCAGCCACGACAGACCCACAGCATCCAGGGCCTTATGGAACTCTGGGCGGATCTCATCCACCCCCGGGGCCCTGCCACCGAGGAGCTTTTTAACCACCTCGGCGACCTTAACCCAAGAGATGAAAGAGCCCACCCTATCATTCCCAGACCCTGCTTCCTCCAAGGAAGGCGTGCTGGTGGGATTGAGGAGGTCTTCGAAGTATTCCTTCCACCAATTCACAACATCCAGAGTCGAGGTCAGCAGCGCACCGTCCCCACTGAGCACAGTGTTTACAGTGCACTGCTTCCCCCTCCTGAGATGCTGGATGGTGGTCCAGAACCTCTGTCCGGAAGTCATTCTCCATAGCCTCACCAAACTCCTTCCAATGTTCAGGTTTTTGCCTCGGCAACCGCTGAAGCCGCATTCCGCTTGGCCTGTCGATACCTGTCTGCTGCCGCAGGAGTCCCACAAGCCAAAAAGGCCCCGATAGGACTCCTTCTTTAGCTGGACGGCATCCCTCACCACTGGTGTCCACCAGCGGGTTCGGGTGTTGCCGCCCCAACAGGCACCAACCACCAGGCCACCAGGCGCTCGCCATCGAGCCCCACTCCCAGGCCTGGCTCCAGGAGGGGGCCCCGGTGACCCACGTCCGGGCAAGAGAAACCTGGCACCATTGTTGTTACTCATCATTAGGGGTCTGTGTGAGCTACACTTTGTCTGGTCCCTTCCCTAGGACCTGATTACCACCAGACCCTACCAGGGGCATAAACCCCCGACAACTTAGCTCCGAGGATCATTGGAAAGCCATACTGCATTAACTGAGCCATAGCCAAGCACCGGAAAGGAACGTTTTTAACACAGTAAATAACTCTAGACTAGTTTGGGATTCTGGGATCTCCAAAGGACTTCTAGGTGGAAATATAAACATAAGAAGTATCCTCTCCAATTGTGAGCAAGTACAACATCTACTGTGTGAATCTAATTTGGACTTCCTCGGAATGTCTGAGACTTGGTTAAATGAAAACTCGCCAACAGCCGGTTTGAATGTGCCAGGCTTTAACATTTATAGAAATTGGGATGATCTGTTGATATCCAACAATTTGGAGTGTACTAGCGAGTGCCTTACAGAAAGACTAAATAGAACAAGTAGGGATTTCTCAAAGAAATTAAGAAGTAGAAATAAAAAGGCCTTTCTCCCATGTATAAACCAAAGTTCAGAATCAGAATCAGAATCACCTTTATTGGCCAAGTATTTTCAAGAATACAAGGAACTTGACTCCGGTTTAAACTGCACTCTCTCAGTACAAATGCGGATAGAATTATAGAGTAGAAAAAATAGAGTTTAAGTAGTAGAAAAAAAAAAATTACAATATTAAATAAAGAACTCTGCACAGAGTAAATACAAAATATATACACAATTTAAGTAAGGAAAATAGTGCACTGAATAAATGTCATAAAAAATGTGCAATTTGCAACAGGGAATGGAAGATGAATGTGCAATAGAAACAGAAACAGAGACTGTGGCTGTACATGAGGTATACGAGTTGTTTTAAAGCAGGTTAACTGTTCATCAGAGTGACGGCCTGGGGGAAGAAACTGTTCCTGTGTCTGGACGTCTTGACGCACAGAGCTCTGTAACGCCGGCCAGAGGGGAGCAGTTTAAACAGTTTGTGTCCGGGGTGTGAAGGGTCTGCAGAGATGTTACCAGCCCGCTTCCTGGTCCTGGACCTGTACAAGTCCTGGATGGAGGGCAGGCTAGCTCCGATGATTTTTTCTGCAGCCCTGACAGTTCGTTGCAGTCTGTGCCTGTCGTGTTTGGAGGCTGAGGAAAACCAAACTGAGATGGAGGTGCACAGAACAGACTGAATGATGGAGGTGTAGAAGATGATGAGCAGGTCCTGGGGCAGGTTGAACTTCCTGAGCTGTCTGAGGAAGTACAACCTCTGCTGTGCCTTCTTTCTGATGGAGTCTATGTGTGAGGTCCACTTCAGATCCTGGGAGATGGTGGATCCAAGGAACCGGAAGGAGTCCACAGTAGACACGGTGTTGTTCAGAATGGTGAGGGGGGGGCGGAGGAGGGGGGTTTCTCCTGAAGTCCACTGTCATCTCCACAGTCTTGAGCGGGTTCAGCTCCAGGTGGTTCTGACCACACCAGCTGCTCCACCTCCTGTCTGGAAGCGGCCTCGTCACCATCCTGGATGAGACCGATGATGGTGGTGTCGTCCGCAAACTTCAGGAGTTTCACAGAGGGGTCCCCTGAGGTGCAGTCATTAGTGTAGAGGGAGAAGAGCAGTGGGGAGAGCACACACCCCTGGGGGGCGCTGGTGTTAACTGTCCGTGTGCTGGATGTGATGGACCCCAGCCTCACCTGCTGAGTCCTGCCAGTCAGGAAGCTGGAGATCCACAGACAGGTGGGAGAGCTTGTGGTGGAGGATGTCAGGGATGATGGTGTTGAACGCTGAGCTGAAGTCCACAAACAGGATCCTCACGTACGTCCCTGCAGAGTCCAGGTGCTGTTGGATGTAATGCAGTCCCATGTTGACTGCATCCTCAACTGACCTGTTTGCCCGGTAGGCAAACTGCAGGGGGTCCAGCAGAAGTCCTGTGATGTCCTTCAAGTAGCTCAGCACCAGACGTTCAAAAGACTTCATGACTACAGATGTCAGGGCGACGGGCCTGTAGTCATTCAGTCCTGTTATGGTTATCCTGTTCTTTGGGACTGGGATGATGGTGGAGCGTTTGAAGCAGGAGGGCACCTCACACAGCTCCAGAGATCTGTTGAAGATGGGGGCCAGCTGGTCCGCGCAGGCCCTCAGACATGAGGGGGAGACACCATCAGGTCCTGGAGCCTTCTTTATCTTTTGTCAATGGAACTGCTAGCACACATCCTCTTCATGGATCGTCAGTACGGGTGGGGTTGCAGAGGCGGGGGAACTGTCCAGGGGGGCAGGTAGTCCTTTGTTGATGGGATTAGTGTGGGGTGTGATGGAGTCTGTTTCGAACCTGGTGTAAAACAGATTCAGCTCCTCAGCCAGTTGAGGGTTCTCCACAGGGTGGGGGGATGGTCTCTTGTAGTTGACGGCCTCCTGAAGGCCCCTCCACACCGACGCAGGATCGTTAGCTGAGAATTGTCATCTCAGCTTCTCAGAGTAGCTCCTCTTGGCTGCTCTGATCTCCTTTGTCGGTGTGTTCCTGCCCTGCTTGTACAGGAGCCTGTCCCCACTTCTGTAGGCCTCCTCCTTGGCCTGGCAAAGCTGCCTCAGTTTCCCAGTAAACCAAGGTTTATTGTTACTGTATGTGCGAAAGGTCTTGGTTTGCACACACAGGTCCTCACAAAAACTGATGTAAGATGTCACAGTGTCACAAAGTCCATGAATGTCTGTGGCTGCAGCTTCAAAGACGCTCCAATCTGTGCAGTCAAAACAGGCCTGGAGCTCCTGGCCTGGAGTTAATTGGAAGTATGAAGGAACGAGATCGGGCTCTAAAAACGGCATTGAAATCGAAACTGACAACGGATAGGCTCAAGTTCACATCACTAAGAAACCAAACGACAAGTAAAATTAGGAAAGCCGAGGCAAATTACTTTCTCGAAATAATAGAGAATTCTAAAGGAAACCCCATAATCATATGGCAAGAAATTAAGAAACTTATTGGACAAAATAATGTAAGAAAAACAGATTGAATTAAGAATCGATGGTAACGTAATTAAAAAAAAACATCTGTGGTGGCTGAATCTTTTGATGGGTACTTTGTTGATTCTATAGCTGGCATTGCCAGCAGCTTTACAAACCCTCACATTTACACCATCACTGCTCCAAACCCAGCGCAAAATAGATTTAACCTTGAAAAGGTGACCGAATCACAAGTGCAAAAAGTAATTGATCCACTTAAAACCAAAAAAAAACTAGAGATGTGTATGAAATGGACTCTGCTATGATCAAGGACTTGTTCCCTCTGGTGAAAAAACAACTCACATTGCAAATATTTCATTTTCAGAGAGTCAGGGTGGTTTCCCAGAACATTGGAAACCAACTGCTATTGTTCCCATCTTCAAAAGTGGCGACCCTGAATCCGTATCAAACTATCGGCCCATGAGTATACTTCCCGTCATATCTAAGGTAATTGAAAAATTGGTGGTAGAACAATTAATCCCTCATCTTAATACCAATCAACTCCACAGAAACTACAACTGTTTACTTTGCTTAGAGGGTCAAATCCTTGATCGACCGAGGTGGTGTAGTTGGTGCTGTCTTTCTTGACCTTAGGAAAGCGTTTGACACAGTCAATCATAATGTCTTACTGGCTAAACTAAGTCAATTTAATTTTTCTACATCTACTTGGTTTAAATTATATCTCTCCATCCAACTCAGTGTGTTAAAATCCAGCATTCAGTGTCCAGCTATAAAAACCTTACTTCAAGGATCAGTCCTAGGCCCAATCCTCTTTAGTCTTTACAGCAATGACCTCCCGTCTGTGTGCCAGGATTGTGAAGACCTCATGCACGCTGATGACACAGTCATTTTTGTAAAAGGTAGAAACCACACAGAAGCTGTTACACTACTCACAAAAAACATGGTCACTGTAAGTGAGTGGCTGAACAACTGTTGTTTACAACTTAACACCACTAAAACAGTTGCTATGTTTTTTGAAAAAACAAAAAAAGCATATGTAGAACCTGAAGTGTTAATTGCTGGACAGAGAATACAAATAGTAAAGGAATACAAATACTTAGGCATTGTGATTGACTGTAATCTCACCTTTAAAAATCATGTCTCCAAGATCTGTAAAAATGTAAGGTTTGCTTTGGCAAATTTCCGTCATCTTAGAAATCACCCCCCCCCCACCCCACCCCCCCACTTCCCCACCCCACTTTCCATCCACAACAACCACTGTAACTAGAGGAGCAGTGAGAGGTGACTGTGAAATCCCTCTGCGAAAGAAAACTCCAAAAAAGAAGCTAGATTTGTTGTCAGTCGCTATTTTGAAAAAGAGGTAGCTTGAGGGGTCTGAAAACTCTAAATATAGTGTCAGCTCTATTTGAAATACCACTCTTTGATCGTTTTTAAAATTTGAATGAAGGATTCCTCAAGGCGTAGAAAATTCCTCGAGCATTTTTTGTAATCGAGTACCTCAGATTGTTCGAGGAATCGTTTCAGCTCTATATGAAAATGATGTGATTATGCACATTTTTTTTAAAGGCATTATTCAACTGGCTTAAGTGGGCCAAGGAAGCCAAAAAAAAAACAATTTGACAACAGACAACAACCGCACAGCTCATGCCAGCTAATGTTGGCTGCTAACCACAACTTCATCCCGATGTGTTGTGTCTCTGTTTACTTTTCTTACTACAAATAATGTCTACAGCCATCGCAGCTCTAGCCTCCATTTTTTGTGCTTATTGCTTCCTTGTGAGGGCTCCACATTATAACTGGCCCGCTTGCTGAGCTCAAAGCGCAACAGAAAGGCTCCAGGTCAGCGCGCTCCACCAGCCCACTGAAGCCAGTTAAATAATGCCTTTAAAGATAACACATAATCACATAATTTTCATATAGTAGCCAACTGTTGTTTTGTCAGTAATCAGTGTGAGATCACAAAATTATTGATTGATTTAGGGAGAGTTTCATGTCTGTCCCTCTCCGTAATGGATAAAAGGCACCACTGTAGACAGCTCCACGGCTCTCTCCCCCTGTCCAACCAGTGCGCTAAAAACATTACATCAAACAACTGGGCACGAGTGATGCGTTTCTGTCTCTGGTCAAATAATCTTGGCGAAATTATGCAGTGGTGCTGGTCATTATTTTCAAATCTTGCAGTTTGTGTGTGCTTAAGATTTATGAGAAGATGATCTATGAAGATTCTCCTTATGTGTGTGATAACAACCCGATATCTTTTAAGTAGGGGTGTAACAGTACATGTATCCGTGCCAAACTGCTCCATAAGGCTGTTCGGTTCGGTACAGTGCTGGATTCGAACAGTACAGTAAGTTTACGTTAGCCGCTGCACATGGCTCTTTAATATTCACATGAGTACTCGTCTATGATTGGCTGAGCAGCGAAGGCATTTTAATATTCATGAGGAAAGTGGTCTGTGATTTGTGTTTTGCGATCATGTGCATATCATGTGGACGTGACGTCTCACGGTGAGCCAATCAGAAGATGAATATCAAAGAGCTTTTGTAGCCACAGGAGCTTGGCTGTTTCCCAAAGCCCAGGTACCTTGCCTTGCCTTGGTCTGATGTGGGCAAGGGGTGGGCGTGGGCAGGCATCCACATCATCAGTTGCTGCCCAAGTGCCGTTCCAATGTTCATGTCCTCCGGAGGCATATGTCCTTGGTTTGGTTAGCATGTGGTTAATTGACATCGAAGGATACACAGGTGTATCCTTCACGGGCTTGCCATGGCTATAAATACCCAACATGCAATGCATTAATCTACAAAAAAGGAAAAAAATGGAAGGAAAAGACGCACCAGAGAGAGATGCTCCAGCGGAGGCGTGTGGTAAATTCCAATTTAAATGTTAGCAACAAAATACACCTCTGAAAATAACAACTTATGCCATGTCCACCACTTAACTCTTTTGTGTGCCACTCACGTAACTATAATTACTGAGAAGCTGCACCTCCAGTGTGTCAATGATGTGACAATAAAAAAGCAAAAAGCGTACAAAAGTGGCAAGCCATGACAATATTTGTAGCCGCCTGAGCTCCTCCCGCGTTTGTATAAACTTTCCAAGCACTGTCCACAGTGCAACACGTTATGTGAGACAATGTAACTCCAATTACACAAAAATTTGTGAAAGGAATCTGATGGTAAAAAATATGCCTTTGTAGGCTGTTCCATTAGCATCTCCTTTTGAGCAGAGGCAGGACACCTGTCTTGGATTGGAAGGAAGTGGCTTCGGATGCACTGCCTTCAGAGGCAAGGCAAAATACCTAGGCTTTGGGAAACAGCCCTTGTGTCTGAATTGTGCGTCATGGCTGCTGCTAACGACCAACCGGAGCTTGAAGATCCTCCCCCCTAGCTGTATAATGGCAAGTTTTTGGTTTAATAAACATGCTTAACAAGCAAAGGATTTTGCATTGTTCCATACGCTACCGAAAATGCACCGAACTGTGACCCTAAAACCAAAGTACGTACCAAACCGTGATTTTTGTGTACCGTTACACCCCTACTTTTAAGATTTTTAAAATCCTAACTATTCATATGCTTTCATTCAATCTTTAGAGTTTGTTTGTTCATTCATAAAAACATAGCTTTGATCTGCTGTGGCTCGAACCAGCCAACCTTCTGAGCTGCTCCACCACTGAGTGAACTTTCAGCTGCCTCAAACTTTTACTAAATGTTATGTTTTCTGATTCTCTGTTGTGTTTTGGCCTCCAGGGCCACCATACTGTGATATAAAACTTGTTGTAAAGAATGAACATGTTGCTGTTTTTGTGTGAAGGTGGGGGCTCTGCTATGAATCGGTGTGAGGACGGAGAGGAGGGAGGTGCTAAAAGCACCCTGAGTGGGGACCATGAGAGCCAGACCAAAGCTCAGAGGTGAGACCAGGATCTCTAACTGTCCGTGAGTCTTCTTCATGTCAGAGCTCATCACTCACATCACTGCACCATCACCATTCACACTCACATCACTGCATCTCTCTCTCTGTTGAAGTTCAGAGCAGCAGCATGTCCTCAAAGAGTGATCAGAAGTTTGTTTATTCATCAGTATTTGTGATTCTGCCAGAGTCAAACATCAGAGACCAGACTCTGCTGGGCCTGGACCAAGCTGTGTGTCCTTAAAGAGTGACCAGTCCATGGATGGCCGTATTGTGTTCAAGTCTGCAGAGCTTAGTGATGATGAAAGGTGAGTCTTTCAAAGGTAACTTCCTGTTGTTGTCGTTGTTGTGTGTGAAACATTTGATCCCAACTGAGGTTAGTGTTTTCTTTGAGGAGGTGAACATGTTTTAGTCTTTGCGTTTCTGTCAGGATCTAACAGGGGTCTATTGGTTAACATTTTAATTGCAAAGCTGTTCATCAGTCTGATGGTCCAAAGTAATAGTCTTTCTCTGCATTTTTATCACAAATTCAAACTTTATAAAAGTTTTGAGTGAATTTAAGCGGATCTCAAACCGTGGAGATTTTCAGTGTTCATGTTTATTCATCAGTGTTTGTGATTCTGCCAGAGTCAAACATCAGAGACCAGACTCTGCTGGGCCTGGACCAAGCTGTGTGTCCTTAAAGAGTGACCAGTCCATGGATGGCCGTATTGTGTTCAAGTCTGCAGAGCTTAGTGATGATGAAAGGTGAGTCTTTCAAAGGTAACTTCCTGTTGTTGTTGTGTGTGAAACATTTGATCCCAACTTAGGTTAGTGTTTTCCTTGTGGAGGTGAACATGTTTTAGTCTTTGCGTTTCTATCAGGATCTAACTGCAGTTTACAGGACTGGAGGCAGAAAGAAGTGTACTCAGCATGTATGTATATGTGTGTCCTGTGTTTGTAGGAGGATCCATTTGATAGTCTATCGCATGAACACCATGTGTCATTCTGTTATAAACACTATGATCTCTGTTTGTTCCACAGAGTTCAGCAGCAGAGATCAAAGGCCCCCATTGGTCAGTATGTCCGGCAGCAACAGACACAACTGGACTCCATATTGATGGTGTGTAAATGAACAAACACAGTTCTTCCTGATAATCAGAGCACACACTCAATCTTAAGGGTTGGTACAATCCACATTTGAAACAATACAATATCTGTTTCTGTACCTGGCAATTGGTATCAGTACTAAAGGCTACCAATTTCTGGTATTAATGTATGTGTTTCTGTGGTTAAAAATACTGATTTATTAAATAATAAAATCTCAAAATTTTTCAGTTCAACAAATTTATTTCTCCATATATGAAGTTTGTATATGCGGCAAGGTGTGCAAAAACCCGACAGGTCTCAAAATCCATCCGACCAAGATGGCCTGCCTGAAGGGAGGGAAGGTAAAGCAACGCACAGGGGCAGTGGCCAGCACAGAAAAAGTGCTCGTCACAGATCCTGGTCAGACGGAGGAGGAGCCAGGCCCGGAGCCACCCCACAGTGTCCGGAACCTCCAAGCCGCACCAGTCCTCTCGCAGAGTGGAAAATAAGAACGTCGGGTTAAGTGGCCTGCCATCAACAACAAGGAATGGCTTCGGCTGGATGAGGACATAGACAAGATCATGGAGACAACAGTGAAGGGCGATGTGGACCACAAACTCCAGGCCATGTGCACCTTCATAACAACCATCGGTGCAGAACGGTTTGGGGTGACAGAATGGCCTGTGAGAAAGGAATCAGCAAGACCCAACTGGCGGGAGCACAAGATCAGTCAACTGAGGTAAGAACTGAAGACCTTGAAACGCCAGTTCAGGGCAGCAAGTGAGAAGCAGAGAGATGCCTTGTCCGAGCTAAGGCAGATCTTGAGGAGGAAGCTCATCACACTCAAGCGAGCTGAATGGCACAGAAGGAAAGGAAAGGAGAGGGCCAAGAAGCACAAGGCATTCATCACCAACCCGTTCAGCTTCACCAAGCGACTACTGGGTCAGAAGAAGAGCGGCAACCTGATGTGTCCTGTAGAGGAGATTAACCACCATCTCAACATCACCTTCAGCGATCCATTAAGGGAACAAGATCTTGGCCCATGCGAGGCACTGGTAAAGCCGCCAGAGCCTGTGGTCCAGTTCAACACCGCAGAGCCCACCCTGAAAGAGGTCAAAGAAGTAGTGATGGCGGCAAGATCAAGCTCCTGGCTCCAGCGGAGTCCCATACAGAGTCTACAAGCAGTGCCCCAAACTCCTTGTGCGACTCTGGAAGATCATGAAGGTGATCTGGCGCAGGGGAAGGGTCACCACTCAATGGCGGTCTGCAGAAGGAGTCTGGATTCCAAAAGAGGAGGATGCAAGCAACATCGAGCAGTTCCGAATCATCTCGCTGCTATCGCTGTCGAAGGGAAAATCTTCTTCAAGATAGTGTCCCAATGGCTTACAGACTTCCTCTTGAAGAATGGTTACATAGACACCTCAGTGCAGAAGGGGGGAGTCCCAGGCGTTCCAGGATGCCAAGAGCACACGGGTGTGGTTTCCCAACTGATTCAGGAAGCAAGGGAAAGCAGAGGCGATTTGGCAACACTCTGGCTGGACCTATCACACGCCTATGGATCCATCCCCCACACTTCGGAGGAGTCCAGCGAACGCAAGAGGGCCAAATACGCCGAACTGGTAGTGGAGTGCCGGAACAAAGGCTGGAAAGCCTGCTGCGAACCAGTCGAGGTGGGGTGCCGGGGTTTTGCTGGCCAATCACTGTCCCGCACCCTTAAACTCCTTGGAGTTAAAGGCCAGCTGTGCAGAAGAGCCATCAAAACCATCATAGAGGCTGCGGAGAAAGCCTCAAGATGGCTATGGATCCGGAGGGGGGATCCGTGGAGTAGTGGGCCACTTGGACATAAGTCGGGGGCTGATCACCCCCGGCTGGGTCGCCCGAGCGAGGGTGTTTGATGATCAAAGACCCGGAACACCCTATGACCTCGGGTTCATCACTGAAGATGTGTCCAAGTAGCACCCAGAGGTGTATTTAATAACTATGAACTTGCAATGCTGTGTTTATGTCCACCACAGACAGTCAGCAACCCTTCCTCACAGTCACAAGGATGTGTTTAGGGTACCAAAACATGGTACTGTTAGATTTTACGTGAATCAGTACTCAGTACTACTGACGGAATTCAGTCAGCACCTACACTTAGGCATACCTGTTCAACTTCTTGTTAACCCAAATTTCTAATCAGCCAACCACGCGGCAGCAACTCAATGCATTTAGGTCAAGATGATCTGCTGCAGCTTAAATGGAGCATCAGAGTGGGGAAGAAAGGTAATTTGAATGACTTTGAATGTGGCATGGCTGTTGGTGCCAGACAGGCTGGTTTGAGTATTTCAGAAACTGCTGATCTACTGGGATTTTCACGCACAACCAACTCTAGGGTTTACAGAGAATGGTCCCCAAAAGAGAAAATATCCAGTGAGCGGCAGTTCTGTGGGCCAATATGCCTTGTTGATGCCAGAGGTCAGAGGAGTATAGCCAGACTGGTTGGAGCTGATAGAAAGGCAACAGTAACTCCAATAACCACTGGTTACAACCGAGGTCTGCAGAAGAGCATCTCTAAACACACCACACGTCCAACCTTGAGGCAGATGGGCTACAGCAGCAGAAGACCACACCAGGTGACCCTCCTGTCAGCTAAGAACAGGAAACTGAGGCTACAATTCACACAGCAACACCAAAACTGGACAATAGAAGATTGGAAAAACGTTGCCTGGTCTGATGAGTCTGGATTTCTGCTCCACATTCAGACTGGCATCAACAACATGAAAGCATGGATCCATCCTGCCTTGTATCAATAGTTCAGGCTGCTGCTGCTGGTGTAATGGTGTGGGGGATATTTTCTTGGGTCACTTTGGGCCCAGTACCAACTGAGCATGATTTAAAGTCCACAGCCTACCGGAGTATTGTTGCTGACCATGTCCATCCCTTTATGAGCACAGTGTACCCATCTTCTGATGGCCACTTCCAACAGACACACTCCATGTCATAAAGTTGGAATGATGGTTTCTGGTTTCTGGTTTCTTCAACATGACAATGAGTTCCCTGCACTCAAATGTCCTCCACAGTCCCCAGATCTCAATCCAATAGAGCACCACATCCAAATGTGGTGGAACGGGAGATTCTCATCATGGATGTTCAGCCGAAAAATCTGCAGCTACTGCCTGATGCTATCATGTCAATATGGACCAAACTATATATATATATATATATATATATATATATATATATATATATATATATATATATATATATATATATAAAGATCTAACTGGACTGCTGGATATCTAACCAGCAAACCACATATAATTGCTGCAATGATATACTCTAACCTTCAACAATCTTCAATAATAGTGCTGAAAAATCAAAAGAGCTGAGTCTGAGACCTTCTGACTTATTCAAACCCTGAGGACAAAGAGGTGAAGGGTCAGCTTAAGTGTTCCCCGAACAGATGAGTCTTTAGACATCTCTTTGAGTAGAAAGCGACTCTGTGGAGTCGTATAGAGTTAGGTAATTCATTTCACCATTTGGGAACAACAGAGGAGAAGAGTCTGGCTAAAGATTTAGAGCCACGCTGGGCTGGGTGCACCAGTTGTCTTTCACAAGCAGAGCGTAGTGGACCAGAAGGAATATAGACCTGGATGAGGGATCTCAGGTAGGCAGGAGCTGTTTTTGTCAAGTTTTGTAAGCCAGGAGAAGAGCTTTGAATTGGACTGGAGCTACTGGAAGCCAGTGAAGCGAAATTAACAGTGGGGTGACTTGCTGTTTTAGGCTGGTTAAAGACCGGACGTGCTGCTGCATTCTGGGTAATCTGCAGAGGTTTAAACATACATGCAGGGAGGCCTAGGAGGAAATGGCAGTCGATGCGTGATATCTCAAGGGCCTGTACCAGAAGCTGCGTGGCCTGTTCTGTCTGGTAGAGCGCATATATATATATATAGACAGCATATATATATATATATATATATATATATATATATATATATATATATATATATATATATATATATATATATATATATATATATATATATATATATATATTAGTGCTGTCAATAGATTAAAAAAAAAACTAATTAATCGCACTATTTTCTGTAGTTAACTGAGATTAATCTAGATTAATCGAGAAATGTCTTATATGAGCTACCAGTAATAACAACAAAAATGTGTTCCATCTTCATATAAGTTAAATTTCAAAGGTGCATGAGTCAATTAAAAAAGAAAAAGGAAAGATACTGCTGAAAATACAGAATGTTTAACAATTTTTTACCCTATAAAGATAATTTGGCTCAGTCTTTCTGTACCCTCACACACTCTCTCTCTCCCTTTACTTCACTCACACACACTCTCCCTTTACTTCACACACCCACCCTCTCTCCCATACACCCCCCCCCCCCCCCCCCCCACACACACACACACACACATACATATACCCTCTCTCCCACACACACACACACACACACACATACTCACACATACCCTCTCTCCCACACACACACACACACACACACACACACACACACACACACACACACACACACACACGCGCGCGCGCACACCCACCTACAGAAGTTCACAGAAGTCCACCTGTGAGCGCGATGCCCACTGCTTCCTCAAGCATGTTCCTCTGCCGCTCTCTCTCATTCTCATACAGAGTGTGTATTCTTGTCATGATGGTTCCTCTCGACGGTGTATCATATGACACATCTCCTGATGCCGCTCGAATAACCTCTTTCAGTCCCTCGTCTTGCAATATGTTAATTGGGCGGCAGTTTTTCGCTATCCACATAACCAGGGAGTCCGTCACCTTCTCACTCACAGACTTAGTTATCCGCCCACGAGCACCACACTCCAGCAGCGTTGACTGACGAGGCCCCGTGGACGTAGCTTTGGCAGGGTGTTTTGCTTTGACCTGCTGTGAGCAGACAGGATCCAGGAGACAGAGACTGAACAGACTGCTGAAGAAACTCAGTCCTGGACCCTGTGGAGGTGGAGGCTGGCTGACTGGACAATGATGGACAAGCTGTCAGCATCTATTTTCTTATGGACCTTTTTGTACTTTCTAAACACTTTTTTACTTTTCTTTTCTTGATTGCTGCTGTGACTTTAATTTCGTTGTACTTGTTACAATGACAGTAAAGTTCTATCCACAAGATCGAGCAATCAAGGCCACATGAGCCTTAAAGATCAGCTGGTTATCAATCATGACACCCAGATTTCTGGCGGAGTTTGTTGCACAAGTTGATCAAGCAGGACACTGATCTGTGGCTGATCTGAGGGACGAGCAGGAGGGTCAAAGAGCTCAGTTTTGGATCTGCTGACTGTCTTTCAATAAACTAAGCATCTGTTGCTCTACTTCTGCTCTTAGCATTCGCCAATACACCAGATGATCGACCCAACTCTTTTCAGTGGAGATCTACCAAAAATTGCTTCTGGATAAGACAGTTACAGCGCCAACTACAGGCCTGGCATGCTTACTACAGCTTCCCTCAGTGTTTCCGTGTAAACAGATTTTTTTTTCACAGCGTTTTCACAGTGTTTTAGCCTTTTCGGTCGAAACCTTGTTGTTTACACAGGGCCTTAAAGTGTGGTTACAATCAGGCATATATCTAGCGGTGACACTTTTACAAGATCACTTAGAAACTCCTCACAGGGACTTAAAAATAAACCTTAAACCATTGAAAATAATGAAGGACCAAATAACCCCAAAATAAACAATAACTTAAAAGAACTCCTCTCTGAAATATAATAACTATTCTGTCACACATGGTCTGATCTTACCTTCTACAAGTTCAACCTGACGTTTTCCTCTATTCCAGCTGCTTCAGGAGAACATCATCAGCTTTGTAAAGAACGAGATGAAGAAGATCCAGAGAGCTCTGAGTCCAGATTACCCAGAATGCTTTGAGAGTCAGAGGGAGGATGAGGATGAGGATGAAGAGCAGAGGAGGAGCAGAGAGGCCTTCTTGAAGATCACTCTGCACTTCCTGAGGAGGATGAAGCAGGAGGAGCTGGCCGACTGTCTGCAGAGCAGTAAGAGGAATTGAACACATTAAACATGATGGAAAGAGGAAATGGAGACAACATGGGAGAGGTTTACATTTCAAACTCTGCTCTGAGTACGACGCTCACATTTGTATCACATCTATGAGCTGAGACAAACTGTTCACAACTGACAAGCTGAAGAGATTTCAGAGACAAGCTAAATCAAATCCATCCTGATGTCTAAAAGTTGAAACTCTTTAGACTGATTGTAGCTTCACTTCATTCATTACATTTCTGTTTTCTTCATTCAGGATCTTTTGCTCCAGAGTGCAGACGTAAAGTGAAGTCCACCTTGAAGAAAAGGTTCCAGTGTGTGTTTGAGGGCATCGCTAAAGCAGGAAACCCAACCCTTCTGAACCAGATCTACACAGAGCTCTACATCACAGAGGGAGGGACTGGACAGGTCAACGAGGAACATGAGGTCAGACAGATTGAAGCAGCATCCAGGACACCAGACAGAGCAGAAATAACCATCAGACAAGAAGACATCTTTGAAGGCCCACCTGGAAGACAGGGACCAATCAGAAGAGTGCTGACAAAGGGAGTGGCTGGCATCGGGAAAACAGTCTTAACACAGAAGTTCACTTTGGACTGGGCTGAAGACAAAACCAACCAGGACATCCAGTTCACATTTCCATTTACTTTCAGAGAGCTGAATGTGCTGAAAGACAAAAAGTTCAGCTTGGTGGAACTGGTTCATCAGTTCTTTCCTCAAACCAAAATAGCAGGACTCTGCAGGTTTGAAGAGTTCCAGGTCCTGTTCATCTTTGACGGTCTGGATGAGTGTCGACTTCCTCTGGACTTCCACAACAACCAGGTCCTGACTGATGGTACAGAGTCCACCTCAGTGGATGTGCTGCTGACAAACCTCATCAGGGGGAACCTGCTTCCCTCTGCTCGCCTCTGGATAACCACACGACCTGCAGCAGCCAATCAGATCCCTGCTGAGTATGTTGACATGGTGACAGAGGTCAGAGGGTTCAGTGACCGCCAGAAAGAGGAGTACTTCAGGAAGAGGTTCAGAGATGAGGATCAGACCAGCACTCTCATCTCCCACATCAAGACCTCCAGAAGCCTCCACATCATGTGCCACATCCCGGTCTTCTGCTGGATCACTGCTACGGTTCTGGAGGATGTGCTGAAGACCAGCAAGAGAGGACAGCTGCCCAGTACCCTGACTCAGATGTACATCCACTTCCTAGTGGTTCAGTCCAAAGTGAAGAGCATCAAGTATGAAGGAGGAGCTGAGACTGATCTAGTCTGGAGTCCAGAGAGCAGGGAGATGATGGAGTCTCTGGGAAAACTGGCTTTTGAGCAGCTGCAGAAAGGAAACCTGATCTTCTATGAATCAGACCTGATGGAGTGTGGCATCAACATCAGAGACGCCTCAGTGTACTCAGGAGTGTTCACACAGATCTTCAGAGAGGAGAGAGGACTGTACCAGGACAAGGTGTTCTGCTTCATCCATCTGAGCGTTCAGGAGTTTCTGGCTGCTCTTCATGTCCATCTGACCTTCACCGAGTCTGGACTCAACCTGATGGAAGAACAAACAACATCCTGGTGGCCTCAAATATTCAGAGTCAAACCTAAACTGGACTGTCTCCATCAGAGTGCTGTGGACAAGGCCTTACAGAGTCCAAACGGACACCTGGACTTGTTTCTGCGCTTCCTTTTGGGTCTCTCTCTACAAACCAATCAGATGCTATTGGGTCTGCTGACACAGAGAGGAAGTGACTCACAGACCAATCGAGGAACAGTCCAGTACATGAAGGAGAAGCTCAGTGAGGATGTGTCTGCAGAGAAAAGCATCAACCTGTTCCACTGTCTGAATGAACTGAATGATCGTTCTCTAGAGGAGCAGATCCAACAGACCCTGAGATCAGGACGTCTCTCTACAGATCAACTGTCTCCTGCTCAGTGGTCAGCTCTGGTCTTCATCTTACTGTCCTCAGACAAAGATCTGGACCTGTTTGACCTGAAGAAATACTCTGCTTCAGAGGATGCTCTTCTGAGGCTGCTGCCAGTGATCAAAGCTGCAAACAAAGCTGTGTGAGTGAAAGAGAGAGACATTTGAAACTGAATTCATTCTGTTCATGATCAGTGAAACCATCTTTTTGTTCTCTTTCCATGATCTTCTTCAGGCTAAGTGGATGTAACCTGTCAGAGAGAAGCTGCAAAGCTCTGTCCTCAGTCCTCAGCTCACAGTCCTCCAGGCTGAGAGAGCTGGACCTGACGAACAACGACCTGCAGGATTCTGGAGTGGAGCTGCTGTCTCCTGGACTGAAGAGTCCCCACTGTAAACTGGAAACTCTCAGGTCAGTATGAAGCTGGAGCTCAAATCTGACTGTCAGGGAGAACAATCCTTTGAGTGTAAGGTATGCTTAAAACCAAAGGCTCTTTATAAATTTAAAGTTTCACAATATTTTAGAAGCATGGATTGGAAAGTCACACATTAAGTAGATATTTACTAAGAGCATCTGATTGAACAATTCCATTCAAGGAAGCAGAGCAAGTAAGTGAAAATTTCACAAAACATGCATGGCCTGTGATTATTTAAAATTATCAAGCACACTGAGCAAATAGTATTGTGTCTTTTCAGATTTTCTGGATGTAACCTGTCAGAGAGAAGCTGTAAAGCTCTGTCCTCAGTCCTCAGCTCACAGTCGTCCAAGCTGAGAGAGCTGGACCTGACTAACAATGACCTGCAGGATTCTGGAGTGGAGCTGCTGTCTCCTGGACTGAAGAGTCCCCACTGTAAACTGGCAACTCTCAGGTCAGTATGAAGCTGGAGCTCAAATCTGACTCTGTCAGGGAGAACAATCCATTGAATGTCAGTGTCAGTGACTTAAAACACAGAACTCAGCATGACTCTAAAGTTTGTCCAATCATCTGTAAGGAGAGGTCAGGAAACTGTGAAGTGGAAACTCTCAGGTCAGGTTTTCTGCTCATTCTGTTTCAGGCTCTATGTTCACAAAAAGTCATCATCAGTTCAATTTCCTTATTGCACCATTTTCTAACTCCAGTCTGTCAGGATGTCTGATCACAGAGAGGGGCTGTGCTTCTCTGGCCTCAGCTTTGAGCTCCAACCCCTCCCACCTGAGAGAGCTGGACCTGAGCTACAATCATCCAGGAGACTCAGAAGTCAAGTTGCTGTCTGCTGGACTGGGAGATCCACTCTGGAGACTGGACAAACTGAGGTATAACCAGACAAGAGCTCCAAGACCAAATGGGCAAAAGAAAGCATCTCATTTCCAGAAAGAAATTTGGTTTTGCATATTTTTTTAAGAGAAGTGATTGGGCCTGAATCAGGCACTCACTCAATACATGTCAGCATAGCATGTTCTGCTGGCGTCGTGAGTTAAGCAGATGCTAGATTTCTCTGCTCTGCCAGACCCATGACTAAAATAGCTTTGAAATGAATAAAAACCAGCAAATGAGCACTCAAGTAAATGTTGCACCCTTTAATAAAGATGAATTCAAGCCAGAGAGCAACAAAGGAAGACATAAGATCTAGAAAGAGCAACAACATGAAAACAGGTTTGAAGTAGTTAACTTAAGCAGAAGCTAAACCAAATGGCAAAAACCAACAGTGATGCTTGTGGCGAATCGTAGATACTAACATAGTTGAGGAACTTCGACAAGAGAATAATGAGTCTTTCTGGGACACAAAAGAACCTTTGATAGGCTGGAGTCATCAAAAGGCAAGGTAAAAGAACAAATGGAGAACCACAGAAAAGGCTAGCCACAGCAGAGAAAAGGGTGAGCAACACACAACACAAATCGTGCTGCTGAATGAGTCGGTGGGAGGTTTGCTGAGTGTGTTGCGCAGATTTACTCATTTTTTCTTTATTGGTAGTCCTGCTTGTGGAGTAATGAAGTTTTACATATTTCTCAGACTCTTTCGTATTGTTTATTTGCAAGTGGGTGAACAGATTTGTAATTAAAATGCCCTTCACAGCAACAGTTTTTTCGGCCTATCTTATATTTCCAGGCTGGGGAGGAGGACCAATGTTTTGCTATTCAATCATTTGCTGAGATTGGAGACTCCTGCATGTTTCCTCCGTGTGAGACCTTGTAATATTTGATTGCCACTGAGTCACGTGACTGAATCCTGTGAGCTGATTGACTTCTGAGGCAAGCATACGGCAAATGTGGACTTTCATACACCTCTTCTTTGCCGTCTACACACTGTCCATTTGTTTATTGTTCCGAGGCAGTAATACTGGATAATGTACAATTGCTCATCGTTAGTGCAACATTTTGGATAATATTGTTGTTGATATACAGTATATCCCCCACCCCTAGTTATTAGTTATAATTTTTCAAGATTTTAAAGTTTCCTTTGTTAGTGTCAATATATATTTGGTGAGAGGTATCTGAAAAGTTTACAATGACTAATGACTTGCCGAACCGTTAATGATTTCGTTTTGGGTTATAACTATGATTAAACAACTGAGGTGTGTAAGTATAAATATGTAAAGCCTAAATTAAAATGTGAAAAAAATATATATATATACACTCTTGGTTGTGTAGTTACACGACAGGCAGCCAGGTGTTCCAAAGCGTGAAGGCTGCCAGAAAACCAGCAGAAAGAGTAGCCACACGACACTGTGCCATTCAGTCTGCTTCACACAGTACATTTACAAGGAGCTTCAGAAATTGGACTATGAGCTTAGTTAGCAAGAAATCAGACTATTAAAATGCATATAAACAGATTAGTCAGACCAAGGATAGACTGAGCATAGATTGATTGATACACGCTGATAATTCAGCAGGACTTAGTGGGTCTCAAAAGCATCAGGGAGGAAAACTTACACACTGAGCCAATAGACAGCACAATGCAAACAGCTAGTACCCAAAATAAAATCTGTGTCAGTTGTTTGGACACTTTGCCAACAACAAGGATGACATCCGCCAAAAAGAAGTGAAGTACCTCTTTCATAAGGTGAATTTGATTTTCTACAATAATGCAGCAGTATTAAAACTATTGATTTTACTTGCAAGTAATACAAGATTTTAAGTTTTTGTGAGAATTTTTTTTTTTTTTCATAAAACATCTTCATTCTCGCTGATGGGAGTTTTCAATTCCATTGTTTCAATAAATAACCCTTAATCGTTCAGCTGTGCATTTTCATTTTAGTTACTTGGTTTAAAATTATACAAATAGTTACAGAATAAACTGAGTCGAGTGGCATAATTGTCATTAACCAAAATAGAGGTCAGACAGTTGTGATTTTGAGTTTGCCATAGTTGCTCAGCTCTACTTTATATCTCTATCTGCAGACAATGATCAGATTCAAAGTCTATTTATAATCAGCTTTATATTCTGAAGTGTAACTTTAAAAGAAGAAATTAGTTTCTTCTTTAAAGGATCAAATGAAGTAAATGTTGGAAGATAGAGCAACAGGCAGCCTTTGCTTTTTGAATCTTTTTCTCCCAGGATCTCCAATCGGTCAGAAAAAGTGACGGTGTGATAAAGACAGTTGGCTCAGATGAGTTTCAGCCTGTTTCTCTGTCACAGGGACAAACTGAGGATCACTGCTTCATGTTGAGCAGCAGTTAGGACTCGTGTTGGACAGAAAATCATTCTGACTGTGTTTCTTCCTCCAGGGTGGACCATGGTGAACAGCAGTGGTTAAAACCTGGTCTGAAGAAGTGTAAGTGTGGAATCACTTTGACTCCAGATGAGCAAACAGCAGACTGTCAGCTAACAAAGAATGAAGCCTTCAGGTGTGTCTGATGATAAACTGCTGCTGTGTTGTGTCTTTTTCTCTCTGTCAGATTTCTGTGAACTCACTCTGGACTCAAACACAGCGTACAGATACCTCAGCCTGTCTGAAATCAACAGGAAGGTGGCACGTGTTAAAGAAGATCAGTCATATCCTGATCACCCGGACAGATTTGACCACTGGCCTCAGCTGCTGTGTAGAGATGGTCTGACTGGTCGCTGTTACTGGGAGGTGGAGTGGAGAGTTGGAGTTTATATATCAGTGAGTTACAGAGGAATCGGAAAGAAAGGAGACAAGGATGGCTGTCTGTTTGGATATAATGATCAGTCCTGGAGTCTGAGCTGCTCTGATAAAGGTTACTCTGTCTGTCACAACAACAGAGGAACACTCCTCCGTCTCCCCTCGCCCTCTGACTCTGACAGAGTAGCAGTGTATGTGGACTGTCCTGCTGGCACTCTGTCCTTCTACAGAGTCTTCTCTGACACACTGATCCACCTCCACACCTTCAGCACAACCTTCACTGAACCTCTCTATCCTGGATTTTCATTGTGCCCTGGGTCCTCAGTGAGTCTGTGTTCTGTGTAGGAGGGACAGTCTCCCCCACTCTACACAAAAAGCTGCTAAAGATCAGATTACCCAACAGTTTCACCTGTTGACAAAGAACTAAGATTACAAGCTTTAAATGTTTCAAACTGAAATCCTTCAGCCAAAGACTGAGTTAAAAACAACAACAGGGATGTGAGTTTAAAAAGAAAGAAATAAGTCAGCCGAATGTTTTCAGTTTATAGCTCCTAAGAAGGACTGATAAAGCAGAACCAAACACAGAACTCATTCAGACTGATACAGAAGAAAACAGTGATACCAAGACAAGGATGCTCCTCACAATGCATGGAGGGTTTCACCCCAAGTCCAGCACCCTGAGGATGTACATTAAGCTGAAAGATGGAGGCTGAGGACTAAAGAGTGTGAAAGCCACTATCCAGGATGAAACAACAAAGATCCAGGAGGAGGTCAGGAAGATTGCCCCAAGTAATTACCTGCTCAGTGAGTACCTCAGGCAGGCAAAAACCCAATGTGGAGGACAGCAAGGGACTTTCATAGAGGGACAAGCACCTGCATGGCTTGTTTCACTGACAGCCACTGGTTTGTTTTATTGATATGAGCCACTTCCTCTGAGTCAGGCTGGACTGAAAGAGAGCAACCGATTATAGCTGCATAAAGACAGGCCCCAAGCACAAGATCAACACAGGGTGGTGTCTACCCCACAAGACAGCACCTCAGGAACGGGCAGTGCAATGATCCCCCTGAGACAGTTTAGCATATTACAGCAGTTTGCAAGATGCTGGCACGTAAGGCCTCATGAAGCTCCAAGTGGCTGGCATGGTAAACACATCAGTGCTGAGTTTGAGTGGAGGTCCTGGGGTCGAAATAGAAGACATCTCCAAAAAGAGCAGAGAATGACCAGGCCAAGATGTACTAAAATGAAGCAGACTTGCATAGCTCAGGAGAGGACCACAGCAGCTTAACTTTGCTTAAAATGTGTGACCCAGCTCATGTCCTTAGACTGACCAAATTTTGATTGAAAGCCCTATCCTACATGTTGAGGCCAAACACCTAAAGAAAAAGGCGGATGTACCACCATACCTGTCAACAGACACACAAAACCCACAAGACTTTTATCTGCTTTTAGTTCAAGCGGCTGTAACAGAGAACTTCACCATCCACAGCATAATCTGAAAAATGACTAGCAGGTGGAATGATTACACTTGGTTTGAAGTGATTTTGTTACACCACATTTCAAAGTGAGTTATCACAATGGTATATCTTGCTGACTGTTACTAATAATAGTTAATATAACCCCAGAAATAGACAAGCATCTAAATGCTGTCATCAACCACAGGAGTAGACGCCATCAAACACTGCAGGTCAACTAGCCTGAACAGAAAAGAGAAAAGTCTTTGATTTGAAACATGATTCTCAACAAGTAGTTAACTGATAGTGCCTCTATACTGTAATCAGCCCGACCTAGCTAAAGCTAATGTTAACAAGCTATCTTAGGCCAAAATTAGCCCTCACTGTCACAACATGTTTGGCTAAAGTTAGCCTGCATCAGCTAAAATTAGCACTCTAGGTTAGGCTTATGATAGCACGTGCTAGCTCAGGCTAATGTTAGTATGCACTAGCTAATGCTAATTTTGGCTAGCACACATTAGACAGGCCTAACATTTGAAAGCTGTTGGACTCTGGCAGGACCTGACTGATCAAAGGCACAACAAAGTCTCTGTGCCTAACATCACAGCAGCAAATGAAGTTTAGTAGTGAGGAGAGAGATCTGTGTTTTTCCCTGCGGAAAAAAAATTCAGCGGCTAATTTTGTAGTGGTGGACATTGGGACATAACTGTCAGACAGAAAAAGGACAGAAGAACAGAAGAAAGCCTAAGAGGAGAGTGATAAAGCACAAGCTAACAGCTAAAAAAATTAGTGGCAAAAACACAGGCCTAAGGATAAAACATGAGCTACAGGCAAAAACTCAGGCTAAAAGCTAAAACACAAGCTTAAATTAATGCAAGCAAATTGTCATACTCCAAAGTTAGCCTGTGCTAACAAAAACTAACATTGGCATTACAAGATTGTCCAGCAATGGTGTGTCATCCATCTTCATAAGTGGAATGAAACAAAAAATACAGTGGGCTTCTGGAGTGAGATTTGGAAGTTCAGGGATGCAGCTGACATCAACCCATTTCAGGAACTTGCCATGGCTGCTGTGTCTGTGTGGTCCTTGCCACACTTGAATGCTGAAGTTGAGAGAGTATTCAGTCAGATGTCTGTGGTAAAAAGCAAACTCAGAAATCGGATGTCCTTGCAGACCCTTAACTCCATCTTGTAAATCCGATATGGTCTCAAGCTGTGTGGTGAGGCTTGCTATGAGCACAAGCTGCCTGATAATGTTGTGCAGCTTTTTGGCACATCAGCTGCTTACTCATTTAAGTCAGCTCCCTCAGTTGCTGAACCTGCCATAGAAAGCCTTGACCAAAATGATGATAACCTACTTTTCCTGTGAACCAGAACACCGTATGTGTGTGGAGTGGGGTCTGAAAAAAAACAAGGAGCCTGAATTAATGCCAGACCAGTTACCATCATTCTCTCACATTGCCATTGACAGTTTTTGTCTGTTGTCTCTTTTTGGTCCATATAGATTGTTAATGTTGTCAAGTTAAAACCATCTATACAAAAAAATTGTAAAAAATGTTATTGTTATGGCATAATATGTTTATGTTTTACTGTGACTTGTTGTGGGCTCCTACAGGTAAGTGGAGTATAAAGTTATAAACTAAACCAAACTTAAAAAAAAAACAATTAAAAAGAAAGAAAAACTTAAAAAGACTATATATATTTTTTTTTTAAAAAAAAAACCTAAGTAACTGCCTGAGTGTGTCTTTTTTTGGTCACTTTGCCGGCCCCAAGCCCGGATAAAAGAGGAGGGTTGGTTGTAGAGCTAGCAATTCCGCCCTACATAACAATCGTGATTAAATTTGCTATAACATTTAATACTACAGGACAAAACGAGCATTGAAATAATTTAATGTCTTTAATGTTGAAGTTGTTTTGTTTATTTGTAGTTCTAAACATATTTAGGGTGTTTTTTTATTCACTTTTGTCTCTCCCATGATGTTATTCCTCTCTCCTACAGCGTTCATTACAATTCATGCAAATTGCCGATAATACAAAATAGATGATGATGTCATTTAGCGACTTTTGGGACAGCCAATAGCTACTTTCCTTACTGAGGAGTTGGCAACACTGGCCTGCATCGATGCCTTTTATGATTGATGCACACTTTTGACGACTTTGACAGGAAGTGCAGGGGCAGAGCCAGGGAAAAGATGGTAGTTCCCTGCAGTCCTCTCTTTCCTCCACCCCTTCATTATCCCCAGGGAGACCTCCAGGAACATGAGATAGATGAAGATGAGTCTGTTGATAGTTTTGACTACTTTGCTTGCCCACTTTTTTTTTTCTTATCAGCGCTCTTAACATGTTAAGTTATAATTACATTATTTTGATACAATGGAACATAATATAAAGTGGGCCGGTCTGAGGTATGAAATTCCAGGGCTGAAAATGAGTCCCACTCCGCCCCCACCTCCAGTGATTCTGGGGAGAGAAGCTTCTCTGTGCTCAAGTTGATTAAGACATACCTCAGGTCCATCATGTCCCATGAGAGGCTTTCAGGACTTGCCTTAATGTCGAGAGAGCACAGAGTAAGAAGATCATTGAATCTAGAAGACATCACAAGTGATTTTGCACAAGCAAAGGCAAGGAAGCACCACTTTTGAATATGGGTGCAACATCTTTAGCGGTATTTATATTTTATTTTTGACTCAAAGTTTTGACTTTTGCAAAGAATTAAGGACAGCTGTAGTCATTGCACTTTATTTTTTATATTTTTAAAAGCAAATTTATTGGTTTGGTTTATTGGTTTATTGGCTTTAATATTGGATATATTTGTTTTAAGAAATGTAGATGTGCACTTTTGATTTACCTGCAATGGACACAGAACTTCAAAGGACACTATTTTTCAGTTTTTCAGACCTTTTTGTACTTTTCAGTTGTGCACTTTTGATTACAATTTGATATAACAGACGTTAGACCAAGGTAACCCATAGACATATTTTCTAGTAATCGTTCTACTATTTTATTACAGTGATTTGTATTAATAAAAGAGATTTGATTGTTTTGCACAACTATTGTTGATTGTTTTTGATGCGGGTGTATATTATGTTGAAAAGATATAGATATTAACTTTTTTTTTTAACCCCCCAAGGGCCCCAATCCAATCTTGCTTGGGGCCCCAGGGGACCCTTGCTACGCCACTGAAGACGACAGAAACACAACCTGTTACACACACACACTGTTGACAGTGCTTACACAAACGAGGTAAATTATGCCAGCTATACATATTGCTTTTGATTAATGTTTGGAGTTATAATCCTAGATGTTATGGTAGCGGAGTGAGTGACGAACCACAGCCGCACGGCAGCCACATCCGCAGCTTAAATTTGTACCCCTGCAGGTTGGATTGAGCAGTGCTCTGTCGGTCTGTCTCTCTACACGGGGAAAAATCCGAGGTCACCCAGTCGGAGCAGGACTTGTTGGGGCGTCCGTTCCCACCAGAACACTCGAGAAGAGTACCGGGTAAGACAAACATTTTCCCAACTCTCGAAGGAATAGGTGGCCACATCGTGAGCTGATAAAATATTCCAATACTGTTGCTCCCATTCTTCATTGTTCAAAAAATGTCGTAGGGTTTTACCCCTTAAAGTCTGGTGCAACATATTTGATACATAATCGACTATATGATACCTCTATCTAATCAATGTGGTCAACAGATTATTGATTATACATCTGAAAAAAATTAGATAAATGATAAAATATCCACAAGGAGATTAAAAATAGTCTACCTATTGTATCAAATGAGATACAAAAAAATGTTTTCTCAATTTTAATGGAAATTTAGATTTTGTAATCGAACATTTTAATTGACTTTTTGATACCTCTATCTACCCCCCCCCCCCCCCCCCCAAAAAAAAAAAAAAAAAAAAAAAAAAATTAAATAAATAAATAAAATAAAATGAATAAATAAATAAATGTATGGCCTTAATTTGTGGAGGCTTTAATGAATAGATGCTGTGTGGCCCACAGCTCTTGCCCAGGGACATAATTGAGGTACCCTTCCCACTGGGTACCTGAACAACTGAGGAACACTTCAACACAGCTGGGAACAAAACATCCTGCCAAAGTAAGGTGCGCCCCCCCCCCCCCCCCCCCCCCCCCCCCCCCCCATTACAGGCCTACAGTATAAGACAGTTCTTCCCAAGGACTGTCGTCATAGCAATAAACAGGTGACAGATTTTATGTTCACAGCTGCTTTGTATTGCTAACCCCAAAAAAGGGAAGAGAAATCTGAAGAGTTAAATCTCCAAGACCAAGGTACGTTTTATCAGTCTGTTTCCTTGGTATAAAAGACACGAACAGAAACAACAGAAACAACTCAATATTTCATTTTGTTAGTGGGCGGGGCTTTGAAGCCCAACAGTGCTGTGCCTAGGGTGACCAGATCTGAATTTACTCAATGTGGGACAAAAAAATATGGTTATGTGGGACAATGTGGGACACTTGTGATACCAAAAGGTTGAGGTAGTCTAAAATAACTTAAAAACAAACAAACAAACAAAAAAACATTTCTGTCTGCCCCTTAGCTTATAACATTACAATACTTCTGTTATCTGGTTGATTTACTAGTACATAACAGACTGCAAAGAAAAACTCACCAAATTTGTCCTGTTCAAATGTAACTTTCCCAAGTTCTCTCATGTGAGAAAACATAGTAGGCATGGAGCGTTCATGTTATTTCACAGTGCCTCTCAAATTAAAACACCTGACTGAAAACAGAACAGATGGCCAAGGCTACAGTTGTTATTCCAAGTATTATATTTTAATGTGCCTCAATGTGCTCTTTCTTTCTTGTATTTGTACATCAGCTGAGAGCAACATCACAACTCTAGCACAACTCGAAACACCACATTAAAGTGTTTGCTCTTATAGAGCAAACACTTTTTAGTTCTTTCAAACAAATCTCGACAGAGGCAGGTGCAAGAACATCTGTAACTATGGATGCTGCCTTTGTACGACCACATGACATTTTCTTTGCAATCTCAGATTCTGGAAATATGGTCAATGCTGTCTTATTACCACAGTCTTCTGACCGGTATGACAGGGAGTGCTTCACAGTGTTGTAAACGCTCGTCAGTTCAGCTGCTGTCACCTTATCTGCGTTTGAATCTTGTTTAGGTTTTAGCAGGAACGTATTCATAGGCTGGGAAGTCGCCTTTAAAGCAACAGGTTATTTGTGAGTCTCGCATTGTCTGTGCCTTTTCACGTCATATTCACCTCCGCTCCGTGTGAAACGGAGAACTGGCTCAGGCAAACTTCACACAAAACTTTATCAGACTCGCCCTGCACTGGTTTCACCCAGGAGTAGATAGTTTTCCAGTCTTTTTTGTAGCTGCATTTCCTTTTCTTAGTATTGCTGATCCTGTTTTCCTCTCTTTCCTCCATGTCTGTCCTTGCGCTGCCTGCAGGTGCCGTTCGGACCTGATTTGCATTTTCTTGTTGGTGCGCGCGCCCGCCCTTGAGCTGTGTCCGTGTCAGAGTTTGACTGACGTGATCAAGCAGCCCACCCCGCCCCCTGATAGCAGCCCTCAGTCACTCACTGCACCCACAGATACAGACACACACAACCGTCTGACAAATGCCATATTATAAAAGGTGCAGTGCAAAACTGGAGCCTGACTGTAAATAAAAATGCGGGACACCGTCTCAATTTGCGGGACGTGTGAAAAGTAATGGAAATGCGTGACTGTCCCGCACAAAGCGGGACATCTGGTCACCCTAGCTGTGCCCTTCACAATAAAACTCCTCTGGCAGGCTTGGAGAACCGGACTTTCAGTGATCTGCCTGTATTTATCCAAATCAACCCAAGTAGTCTACACAGTACAGGATTTACACGGAAGTAATCTATCTATTGATTGAGAGATGTGGTGTATTAACCACACAGTTACATTGTGTTTCTGTATGAGTTCTGTACACCTTAAGGTAACGCCCAGTTGAGTTGATGTAGCGCGCATGCGCCGTGTCAGTGTGTGTCAAAATGGCTAAGTAAACATGACATGAATGTCTCCTGATTCAAGATACCACAAGAGAGAAGCCTATTTGTCGGCGATAAAACGCACAAGAAAAGATCGAGGAGGCACAAGGAAAGTAGGCAGTTGAATGATCCGGAGGTGTTTCGTGCCATAACAATACCTTCAATCATCCCTAAATGTCCAAGTGATCCATACATGGATGATCATACTTACATGATACTTCATTTTTTTCAATCTTGAATCATGAAAACACATAAACGATTTCAAATTATATATATATATATATATATATATATATATATATATATATATATATATATATATATATATATATATATATATTCTTTATTTAAATGAATTCTGAATCACCCCGGTAGGCTTATATGTCTTATCTGAGTCAACACTGACCTATATTGATGTTTTAATCAGTTTTGCGATCATCAAATACCCCATTTAATACTGAATAAATCAGCACATCTTGTCAAAAATAACAATAAAAAAACTAAAAATAAACTATAAATATTGGACTACACGGACTGGGCTAAAATTTTTGCTTGATTGATGTCACTATGCTGATGTAAGTATCTGGTGTAACACGGATGTTAATCTTGCTTATTTCACAAAGGTCATCTCTGAAGAAGTATTGACGTTGAATTTGACACTGTAGTGTTAATGTCATGCTCATTAATCTCAGTACTTTCGGGTACATTTTGTTACATAGTTTATTATTCACGAATAGAAAATAAACATACAGGGCTCTAATTTCGTGGCGCAGTGCAGGGGGCGCAAGCCTGGCGCACCCTGCGCAGTGCTAATTTCGTGCGGCGCACCACCGTGCGCTGCCAATTTGACAATTTGGTAGACCGTCTGCGCAGAGATGGGTGTGACTGCGCGCCAGGGGGAGTTGACGGCGCACCAGGGGGAGGTGTCAGCAGATTCATGTTGGCGCAGTGACAATTTCGTGCCAAAAAAGTGCACTGAAAGCTCGCCAGCTCAAACCTGGTCTATCCTCGGCGCAAGGCGAAGCGCACAATCTGCAGCTGTAATTTGGTGACAGGCGCACATGTGAGCACATGTCATCAAAGCCTCAGAGGCAGGTTTCCAGAGTGTCAGGCACATTTTAATGCAATAAACAATCACAGCAATCACTATTTAATGTAACCGTCTGAACCAGCATATACATTTATATCTATATTAACTGTCCCGTCACATCTGATGTCAGATTAAAGCCGTTTGTCATAATGGAAAGTTAACCTGACGGCAGCTGGAAGTTTGATGCACATCTTACAATTAAACAATAAACAGCCTTAACATCTGATACTGAGTATATATCTGGCTTCTCTCGTTTCATTTAATTCAAAGAAAGAGGGGAAGAAAAGACGAAGTAAAAAAAAAACATGAAACATGTATGTCACTCAGGATTTACCCGTGATTTCCCATATTTCTCTGTTTTAGTCTTTTTTTTTAACATGATCTAAAAATATGGAGTACATTATTGTAAGGAGGATGAGGCGGAAACACAGGGAGAGCATACAGTATATCACCAAAGGTTCTGCTATTTGGCGATGACAAACCAGGAGTGCAGGTGGATCAAAAGTATTCTGAATGGATAAGCCAGCTGTGTAACTGTCTCTTCATTTTGTACTCCTATTAACGACAAAGGAACATATTTAATCTGTCCCGGGAGCTGGCCAACAAGGTGACACGCTTCGTGTCCTCCGATGTGCCCCGCTGTCCATTCTCCTGCTGCAGGGACAGCTGCTCTGACCATCTCCGCTACCAGCACTGTTTCCAAGGTGCTGGAGATCACTCAGACCAATCAGACGCTGCGCCTCGGCGAGGAGAGGCGCTCATTTGATTGGTGAAAACAGCGCTCGGCTGTGTTAAACCCACTCACGGCTTTTCTCCTCCCTCTCTGCCATTTGCGCGGAGGGAGGCATGGACGCGCAGCTCTGCGCTCCTTTGCACCTTGACTGCGCTTCTCTTGGCACTGCAGGAAACTTGCAAAGTGCGCCGGTCACGCCCTGTGTGCACGGCGAAGGCAGGTGAGCCTGCGCCAGGTCTACGAAATTAGAGCCCAAAATGGCTATTATCTGTAAGTTACATACAGTAAGTGGGGGTCTTTGGGGGGATTTTTTTTGGCATGTGCAGCATCTATGCTCTTCCAGCAGAGGTCGTACTTCACCACTACCTTTCTAGGATGTTCTAATGGTGCCTCCGTGTTTAGGTTAAGCTGTTTTCTGCATTAACATCAGTTGTGATCAAGCAGTGCTGTACGTTTGTCGAATGGGAGCTGCAATGTTTATCTCTGTACTGTTTAATTGAAAATATGACGTTTGAGTTGGTTGTATTACTGTAGTCTTGTTAAAATAGGCTAGATTGTTAGCTATACTTCCAATCACCTTGATCAATTGATTAATGTAGCCTATATGTCTGTATGTTTGGTTTACAGTTTTTAACACATGCATTTCAGCTTAAATACACCATCAGATGAAAAGCCACTCTCTCTCTCTCTCTCTCTCTCTCTCTCTCTCTCTCTGTATATATATATATATATATATATATATATATATATATTAGAGCAGTGACTTTAACACGTCAATTACATTAATTAATTACACCACACATTAACGCGTTATAAAAATCAACACAAGATTAACTCATTGGCTGACGGGAATTTTCAGAGCATCTTGAATGATCTTTTAAGACCCAAATAATAATGTTTTCTATGACCATGTAAACACCAAAGTTACTTAAGAAGAGTGGATTCCCTTCTTTAATGTCTCTCTTCCTGTTTTTGATCAAAAAATTGAAATATCAAACTTTTTTTGATCGTGTTCATCTCAGGCTCCATCCTCTGATCCTCTCCATGATCTCTGTCGTCTTTTCTCACAATGGCCCCGCTCTTTCTCTCTGAACTACCACGACACATCCTGAGTTGGAGCGTGAGCTGCCTGAACTTTTCTGACTCGCAGCGTCTCTGTGTCTCTGTCATCTCACATTTCTCCTCATATCCACGCTGAGCTCTTATCCAGAGGGCACACCTCCCACAGCAGTTTACGAGCAAGATTTTGATTGACAAGCTCCACCAGACTCCGCCTCCCTCCGCTGAAAAAAATATAATTTATGTTTATGGCAGGGAACACGGACATTTAAATTAATATTGACCAGTTGATAAAAAAGAGGGGATTTACAAATCTTCTCTTTTTCGTGTATTCATTTGATTAGTCACACACTATAATTTTGTAATGTCCTGGAATTCCAATTCTTGATGTGGGGACCTTAAGCAGATATAAGATTAAAATGTGATTAATTAGATCAATTAATTACAAATCCTGTAAATAATAAGACTATTCTTTAATCTCCTGACAGCACTATTTACCACATAATGGCTGATGAATGTACTTGAAAGTAGTGTCCACAAAAAAAAAAAAAAAAAAACATCTTCTGAACAAAATAAACAGGATTTGTTTAAACTTGTGCATGAGAATATTCAAATATAAAGTCCCACCACTAATATATATATATATATATATATATATATATATATATATATATATATATATATATATATGTTTCATAATTCTACATATTCTACGTATTTGCAGGCCCTTGGTGACTGGAAAAAAATTACAAAAACAAGTTAGTGTAATCAGATAAAAGTTATCCCAATACATTAGATTAGCTGCTGAGTAATGAAAAAAAGGTAGAGAATGTCATAAGACTGTAATAAAATAAATATTTGGAAATCATATAGCATGATAACACCTAACAGTTTACATTTTCTGGAAACTGTAAAATACACTATTCGGCAGCAGTCACCGTAAAGTTTGGTTTACACAACACTGCTTTTAACTGTAGAAAATTTGTAAGAGACGACACTGAACAAATAAATGTGGAGGAATTTGCTGGCAGTGAGATAGAGTTTGCAGTGCGATGGACCTCTGGAGACACAATAGCTGCTGTAAAGACAAGTCAACACCCCAAAAAATAGCACATAATTTACTGTAGAAGCCTTTGGTATGGTCCCTAATGCTCAAATCATTTTAAGTAGGCCTACATAAATGGGCAAACCATGTTATGAAATGCACATTATACAAAAGAAAACAACAACAACAACAACAACAACAAAACAAACAAACAAACAAACAAAAAAACTGGTGGATTCATTCAATGGATAGAAATAAAAATACACAAATTGTCCAGTTACATTGGCCCTTCCACGACTAATAAATGTAGCTGAGAGTATGTAGCATTGATGTTTAGCTTTTATCTTTAAGGCCATAAAGCACGTATAGGATGTCGATATGTAAATGTATCTGTATCCATCAATTCCATTTAAATATGTCAATATCTGGGTGAGTCTTTCGTAAAACAGACAGTACCCAACAGGATTATTACTTGTTTGAAAAAGAATGTTAACCCTGTGAATGAAAATATTCTGAATATCTCAACCAATGTTTCCTTTTTCCCCACCCATTCACAAATTCTATACTGAACAACGTTTTGGATATTACATAGATGGGATACTGAGATACATAGATGGTCATGCTGTACAAATGAATACATCCACAATCCAATTATATCTCTTCTGAGAATAATGTATCACAGTCAAAGAAATACTTGGACCAACACAGACCACAGCATAATGGTCCTCATGGCAGTGTTGCAATAGAGTACTTACACCTCGTGGCTATTGCTGCTTGACAGACTGAGTTATCATCCCTCCCTTTTGGCTGTATGCATGGACATGTTTATGTGCGCACTCCCATTATAAAATGCACTGTGAACTAATCAATGTATCACCGTGTCCCTTTTGTTTTCAGTGCTTTTGTTGCATCCAGCTCAGTCTGATTGTGTTTTTCTCCATCAGTGGCTCATTTCTGCTGTCTTTGTGCATCTCAGGTAATGTCAGGAAAAAATATCACATTTGACATCAAACACTTGAGTAACATTTAAATTTCCAAGGAAACAATTCAACATGTGTATTTCAGAGATTAAGTGTGATTCTGAATGATTCAACATTTTAATTTGTTTCTCTCTCTGCAACAAGTTTATTCTTGCATTGACACGACTCTGTGATGCTGGCCCAAAGAAAAGCGTAGAAAGACTCATTTTTTGTGCCTTTAAATATCTCTCGGGTCAAACTGTGCACAAATCAATGTATCACCGTGCCCGTGCATTTTCAGTGCTTTTGTTGCATCCAGCTGAGTCTCATTGTGTTTTCTCTATTCAGTGGCACAACTCTGCTTTCTTTGTGTGTTAATGTCTGGAAAAAGTATCACATTTGACATCAAGCACCTTAGTGACATTTAAATTTCCAAGGAAACAATTCAACATGTGTATTTCAGAGATAAAACATGATTTTTGAATGATTTATGGTTTTTCTCTCTTTCGTGTCATACTGCGCAAAAATCAATGTCTTACCACTTCCATTGCATTTTCAGTGCTTTTCTTGCCCTAGCACAGTCACATTGTGTTTTCTGTACTCAGTGGCACATTCTGTGTCCTTCTTAGCTTATGTCTGCAAATGTCTGCAAATGTCTGCATTTCTGATTTTTAAGGTGGTTCTCACTTTCAAGGCTTTTTTTTTCGTGTATCAACACCACGCTGTGATGGAGGTTCAGAACACAGATACATGTGATACTTTTATTGCTGTTTTGGTATCTAGTTAAATATTGCTGTGGTTTCTGTGGTTCAATTCTACATTTCTGCATAATAATGACAACAAATGTCTTTTCTCACAGTGATAGATCTTTTTGTAATTAAGTCAGAGAATAACAGGCAGCACAATAAAGTGACAGAAGCCTAATACTTCACAGAAGGCTATATGGAGCTCATTTCAAACCATGGGGGAGATTCAACCATCCAGCAATTTACTGCCATCAGAACCCTTAAACCACCAGGCTGAGAGTGTTCCCACAAAGAAAGAAGGAAGGGAAAAGCAACAGAAACACATTAAAGAGGACCTAAAAAGAATCCTAAATGCCTTTTTAAACTTAATTACCTAGATCAGATTGATAAACTAAAGGCCAGGATAGAGAAATGGAAACTCCTCCCTCTTTCTCTTATAGGACGTGTCAACATAATTAAGATGGTTGTACTTCCTAAATTCATTTATATCTTTCAAAATGTTCCCATCTTTCTTAGGTCTTCCTTTTTCAAAACAATTGATTCAATTATAATACCTTTTATTTGGGCCAACAAACCTCCTCGCATCTCTAGAGCACACTCACAAAAGCCCACAAATGAGGGGGGCCTAGGTCTTCCAGTTTTCCGTCACTATTACTGGGCATGTAACGCTAGGACGTGGATTTTTTGGAGTCATGTTCAACCCCCAACAGAGCAGATCATTTTTTCTTTTCCTAGCTGGCCGAGAATTGAATCTGAAAAACTTAAATCTCTCACTGATGCATCACTGTCTGCCGTTTTATTTTCCAACATTAATATTCCTCAGAAAAAGCTAAAAAGTGATTTTGTCCTCTGCAACTCTCTCAAGATCCTCAAGCAAATCAGGGGTGTGCTGGGTCTCTCTGGAACATCAATTTACACTCCTATTTGCCTAAATCCCTCTTTCAAGCCAGGTCTAATGGACAGTGTATTTTCCCAATGGTCTGGTAGGGGTTTATCAACTGTGAAGGACCTATATTTTAATGGTAGATTTGCAACTTACGCCCAACTACAGCTGAAGTATAACTTACCATCAGGACATTTTTTTCGTTATCTTCAAATCAGAAATTTTGTCAGGTCAGGTTCTTCACCTCGACACAATGCCAAAACAACACAATTTCTATGAACTAATGAAAAAATCTCCCACCTCAAAACAGTTGATTACATCCTTAGTTAAACTTTTTTATTTGGAAGCCCCATCTCTTCATATCAGGGATGCCTGGGTCAGTGACACTGGTATAGACATTTCAGATGAGCTATGGGCAAAAGGCCTGAGTGGGATAAAATCTTGTTCAATCAATGCAAGGCTGCAATTAATTCAGTTTAAAGTCATTCACAGACTGCACTACTCCAAAACCAAGTTACACAGAATTTATCCCAATGTATCTCCCAAATGCGATAAGTGTAAAACAGGGGACGGGACATTAGCTCATCAACTGTGGTCATGTCCGATACTCAGAGGCTTCTGGAAAGACATTTTTCATCTTTACAGAATCATATATAAAAAACCTTTATCTCCCAACTGTCTTCTTGTTATTTTGGGCTGTTCTGATAATTTTTAACCCTTCCTTCTGCCCTGCAAAAAGCCTTAAAATTTGGCTGGGTTATAGCAAAAAAGGACAATTCTGAAAGAATGGAAGTCCACCACCCTTCCCTCTTTTAAAGCCTGGCTGAATGATATGGTTTCTTGCTTAAACTTGGAAGAGATTCGTTACACACTGTCCAATTCACACCCAAAGTTCCTAAATATCTGGGGCCCCTTTATTGAATATATATAAAAAGGGGAAGGAACAGTCTGTTAACTGAGTATGTATATATATGTATATATATATATATATATATATATATATATATATATATATATATATATATATATATATATATATATATATATATTTATTTTATTTTATTTTATTTTTATTTTTTTTCTGTTTGTTGTACTGTGAGGTTTTGATAATGTGTATAAGTGATGTTATCAGTTATAAACCATCCCTCCATGTATCTAAGCCAAGGTCTTCCCTTTTTGGAATCAACGCTAGGACTTTGCACTTGGATCTTAAATTTAATCTTGGACTTAAGGACTTGACTGTCATCTCTTGTAAATATCAATTCTGGACTGGCATGGATTTGGACCTCTCTATTATTGTTGTACTGTCTATGGTAGTGTGCATACTTGTTTGTTCCTTTTTGTTTGATTGTTTTGTTTGTTTTTTTGTTGTTGTTGTTTTCTCTTTTTTCTGCCTCTTGTTTTCTTGCATTGTTAAACAAAAAACTATAAATAAAATTATTTAAAAAAAAAAAAGAGGACCTAAAAACCTGTGCATATCCCAACTTGAAGAACAAGAAGAGAAAGTGACATTGCAGGGGTTTCTGAAAAACTAAAGAGGATCTATAGCAAACACCATATTCCTGTTCACTTAAGTCTGGAAACCCTCTAAGGTTTTCTTGGCCCATGCCAAGGGCAAAAAACACAGAGACACCAACAGGGCAATGTGTGGTATGTTTTCAGGTGTAGACCTTGGGCATAACCTGGAGTGTTTGATTCTCTCCCCCAGGAAGTTCTCCAAACATCCACCCTTGAGATCATGTGACCACACCGCCCCACATGACAGTGGGAGCTAACAGCCCGCTCAGGATGATAATGGCTCTTGAGAGGTGAATCACTCTGTGATGGGCTTCTACATGCTACCCATCAATTTCAACTCATCCCAGTCCAGTCGTCTCTTTCTCTGTAACATATTGAGACTGGTTATGGATTTCCTGCAGGATTGCTTAGCTTCTCATCTGTGGAAGCCCCCGCTGCCAAGCTGCCCGTTCTGGCCTATCCCCCTCCTTCCTGGCCAAGCTGCACCTTCTGGTCTAGCTGCCCGTTCTGGCCCACCACCCAAAGGTGTAGGTGCAAATATTACCCTTGACGAGGGTGATTGAAAAATGCCGTCAAATTGCAAAAACAACGCATACATGTGATGCATACATCTTCAAAGATCAAGCCATTACTACCTGCCTGCATCAGAGGGCACATTTAGACAGTCGGTAAGATCTATTTTTTCTGTGAGTTAGTTTTGAAAAGTTAATGTTTTGGAAATGATTGCTGATATTGGTTATATGTCAGGTAGTGAGTTGAAAAAAGGTGACTACGAATTTGGAACTGAGATGGGTGATGATTGATACATTCTGCTTTGTAAACAGTCAAAGCAGATGGGGTCAATTTGACCCTAGAGGACAACAGGTGTTACTATTTGCTGCCATTCAAAAAATTCAAGAGACTCAAACAGTTTCCTCACTAAAATCTGACATAAACCAGTCTATGAGAGGTCAAATACTTAATAATTATACAGAGTCAAAAATGATTAATTAGATATTTTTCTGTGCCTCAAAAAACAGGGTATATTTTATATAAACAAAATCTATCTGCCCAAAATTTCAAATGGACTGAAGTCAGAGTAAAGGTGTAACACAGAACTGATTGAAAATTTTTACTTCTTGCTTTAAAAACCAGTCAAATGAGATGGGGTCAGTTTGACCCCAGAGGACAGAAGGTGTTATTTGCTTCCATTCAAAAAATTAAATGATTCATGAATAGTGGTTTGACTAAACTTAAACCCAGTCATAGATATACATCATTCTGTGATAGGTTAAATCGTCAAAATGGCATAAGTCAAAATATTTAATTGTTTATTTTCTTTTCTCAAACAAAAACGGTTATGAGTTATTTTTATGTTAACAACGTCCAGCTGCCCTCATTTTGTTAAAAGAGGAGGAAAATGTGTGGTTATGGGTTGGGCTGAAGTCAAACTAAAGGTGTGACACAAAATGAATTGAATAATTTTATGTTTTATGCCTTCAATAAAATCCAAACCAGATGGGGTCATTTTGACCCTAGAGGACAGTAGGTGTATTGCAATCGGGAGGATATTTCAAGGGTTAAGAGTCTAACTGTGCAGAATTCACTGTATTTCTGTGTCTTACGCGGTAACAATGCTGTTTTGGCATCTAGGAACAGTGATCAGCTTTTTATTTTGAGCAGTGTCACATTTGGGCTCACTATGTTCTTCCAAGCCAATTTCTGCAAATCGCTTTTAAATTTTACATCCGACACATGAGTTCATTTACTGTTACTTATTACTGTTTTTAAATGTGTTTTTATACATAGGCTATAGAGGAAAAGTCCAAACCTTTATACTTTGCTTATAACCACAGTGAGAGTCTAACTGTCTTAATAAATATATGCATTTATTGCACAGTGCTTTTTTGTCTTTGCATGCAGCACAATGATGTGCTCCGTGTTGAGGTCAACGCCACAGCTCACTGCTCCAAAAACTTTCAAATCAAATGCTTGAGTTACCCACAAAGCTAAAAAAAAAGCAATAAAAATGTCTTCTCGGCACCTTTTAAAGCATGATTTGAATTATACCATAGTGTTTTTCGCTCTGCAAAACCTTAAAAGACCTGTAATGTGCTCTTTATTGTGATCAGTATTTCATTTACACTCGATTCCTTTTAAGCTCTAATCATATAAGCTTTGAATATTTCTTGATTGAGTTGTAATGACTTTTGCTATTTCACTCTGCAAAGCAGAATAGAAACTCAGCTATGGTATCTAAAAACATTAGCGGACTTTGTTGTTTTTTGTTGAGAAACTGTATATCCACCTATCAACACGCAATATTTTCATTTGCTTCAGAATACGATTTCAGCAAGTTTTACTTTTTTTACAGCACTTGAAAGTAAAACACGAATAGATAAATAGACCTTTGAACGACAAACTGTACATTTTGACCACAAGATGGCAGTATATGATTACAAGTCACTGCAAAACCTAGTTACATCTATAGTATCCAGACTAAACAATAATGAATTAAAGATACAACACCCACCCACCAAACCCAGTCATGAAATTAAACACCTTAAGGGTACAGGGCGTCACAGTAGTATGTCCTGTCTGATGTGTGCACTGCACAGGATCTCGTGTGTCCACCTCTACTTAATTGTTTGAACGGTGGCTCAGCAGCAGCCTTTGGTTTTCTCTTCAAGCCCCTCAAACCTTTTTCGAGCATTTTCTGATTGATTGGGAGTTCCTTTATCTCTCCTTTACCTGCAGGAAGCCTTGTCTCTATGGTCACTCCATATCACATCCTTTGTTGCTGGACTTGACATACCTGTTTTCTCAATGTCCTTTAAATTCTCGTCACCTGCCACCAACTCTGAATGAAGCACTGATTTCTCTTATATTAAAGAAAGGTAAGGATCCCACCTTGTGTGGTAGCTATAGATCAATTAGCTTGCTCAACCACGACGTCAAGCTATTGGCAAAGACATTGGCACGCCGGCTGGAGACCTGCCTTCCTGACATCATATCGGATGACCAAACAGGTTTCATTCTAGGCCGCCAGCTATCATCCAGTGTGCGTTGACTTCTGAATGTGATTCTAACTCCCTCTGCCTCTCTGTATCCTGAGATGGTTATTTCGCTCGATGCGGAGAAGGCATTTGATCGGGTAGAGTGGGGTTATTTGTTTTCGGTCCTCCAAAAATTTGGTTTTGGCCCTAAGTTTGTTTCCTGGATCCGTCTTTTATACTCTGCTCCAGTGGCTAGAGTCAAAACGAACTCAGAAATTTCACCGTCTTTTCCTCTCTCCCGCGGCACTCGCCAGGGCTGCCCTCTTTCGCCCCTGCTTTTTGCACTCGCTATAGAGCCTTTGTCCATCGCCCTGAAGAGTTCCACTTTATTTTCAGGTATAATCAGAGGAGACATTGAGCATAGAGTAGCATTGTACGCTGATGATTTATTGTTATATGTCCAGGACCCAGTAAACTGTATAGATGGAGTGGTGAACCTGCTAGAGACCTTTGGAGCGTTTTCTGGCTACAAATTAAATATTGCAAAAAGTACATGTTTTCCTATTAACCAATTAGCAAAGCTGATTTCCCCTGATACGGTACCCTTCTGTTTATCTCTTAGTGGCTTTAAATATTTAGGTGTCAACATCTCACATTCTTTCAGTTCATTACATAAGAACAACTTTGCAGAACTTTTCGAGAAGATCAAATCGGATCTTCAGAGATGGAGTGTGTTGCCCCTGTCATTGGTAGGCCGCATCGAAACAATTAAAATGAACATACTACCTCAGCTTTTATTTCTCTTTCAAACTCTTCCTATCTTTCTCCCTAAATCTTTTTCCAAATCTCCAAACGCCTCTTTACTTCCTTTTATCTGGGCGGGCAAGCCCCCCAGGATTCAATTATCGATTCTCCAAAGACCCAAACGTGATGGGGGCTTGGCACTTCCTAATATGCTGTTTCACTACTGGGCTGCCAACCTCCAGAAGCTTAAAACTTGGTGCCACTCCCCTGACACCATATGGTGTCGCATAGAAGCGAGCTCATGCACTTCATCTTTACCTGCACTGCTTTTTGCTCCACTCACATCGCAACCCTCTCAATATACTAACAGTCCGATCGTTCTTTCTTCACTTAAAATTCTGGAAACGGTTCAGGCAACATTTTGGATTAAGGTCTTCCTCTGTCCTGTCCCCTATTTGTAATAACCACCTTTTCTTACCTTCCTCTTTAGACTCTGCTTTAAACTGTGGAAGGGAAAAGGACTGGTCTCTTTTCATGATCTTTTTCTGAACAAAACGTTTGGCAGATGGGAAAGTATTGCTGCTAAGTTTGGCCTGTCAAGACACGGTCGATTTAGATATTTCCAACTTCGCAATTTTGCAAAGGCCAACTTTACATCCTTTCCTGAATTGCCTGAGAAGACCCTTTTAGAAAATATAATGTCTCCACCAGCTTCAAATAATAACATTGGCTCAATTTATAATCTTCTGCTCTCCTCACAAATTTCTTCCCTCTCATGGCTGAAGGACACATGGGAAAAGGCGCTTGGGCTGGCGCTAGATGAGGATTGGTGGGCAAAGTCACTACTCAGAATTAGCTCCACCTGCACCTGTTCTTGTATGAGCCTGATAAAGTGTTGTACAGGACCCACTATACTAAGGCCAGGCTGAAGAGATTTTTTCCTGACTCGGACGATAAATGTATCAGGTGCTCTATTTCCCCTGCAGACCATACACACACATTTTTCTCCTTCCCTAGGCTTGGCCCCTTCTGGTCGTCATTTTTCAACTCCCTCTCTATAATTTTGGGCACCCCCCTGTCTCCATGCCCTTCAATAGCTATTTTTGGTGTACCACCGGCGGACAGGCTCGATAAATACCAAACCGACCTGGTTGCATTTGCTGCCCTCATAGCCAAGCCAAGTATACTTCTGCACTGGATGAGTCCTAACCCCCCTGACACGACCTCCTGGTTGAAAGATTTAATGTCTTTTCTCCATTTGGAAAAAATCAAACACACAGTCAGAGGATCACTGAGAAGATTTCACAGAACTTGGGACCCCTTTCTCTCCTATGTTAACTCTCTCACCTTATTAGACTCCCAAAGCTAACTGCAACTTCTCTCTTTCTCTTCTTTCTCGCTTTTATTTATTTATTTATCTACTTTTTATTTATTAATTCTTATTTTACTTTGTAAATGTTTTATCATCACTTTCATTTATGGCAATCATTGTTTTTCCTGCTTTAACACTTGTTGCTGCCTCTATGACTGCTTAATTTTGTTTCTGATATCCATCCATCCATCCATCTTCTTCCGCTTATCCGGGGTCGGGTCTTGGGGGCAGCAGCCTAAGTAGGGAAGCCCAGACTTCCCTCTCCCTAGCCACTTCATCTAGCTCTTCTGGGAGGATCCCAAGACGTTCCCAGGCCAGCCGAGAGATGTAGTCTCTCCAGCGTGTCCTGGGTCTGCCCCGGGGTCTCCTCCCGGTGGGACGTGCCCTGAACACCTCACCAGGGAGGCGTCCGGGAGGCATCCTCATCAGATGCCCGAGCCACCTCATCTGGCTCCTCTCAACGCGGAGGAGTAGCGGCTCTACTCCGAGCTCCTCCCGGATAGCCGAGCTTCTCACCCTATCTCTAAGAGAGAGCCCGGCCACCCTACGGAGGAAGCTCATTTCGGCCGCTTGTACCCGCAATCTTGTTCTTTCGGTCACTACCCAAAGCTCATGACCATAGGTGAGGGTGGGAACGAAGATCGACCGGTAAACAGAGAGCTTCGCCTTCCGGCTCAGCTCCCTCTTCACCACGACAGACCTGTGCAGAGTCCGCATTACTGCGGACGCCGCACCGATCCGCCTGCTGATCTCTCGCTCCATCCTTCCCTCACTTGTGAACAAGACCCCGAGATACTTAAACTCCTCCACTTGGGCCAGGATCTCATCCCCGACCCGGAGAGGGCAGTCCACCCTTTTCCGGCTGAGGACCATGGACTCGGATTTGGAGGTGCTGATTCTCATCCCAGCCGCTTCACACTGGGCTGCGAACCGCTCCAGAGAGAGTTGGAGGTCACGGCTTGATGAAGCCAACAGGACCACATCATCTGCAAACAGCAGTGATCCAATCCTGAGGTCACCAAACCGGACCCCCTCGACACCCTGGCTGCGCCTAGAAATTCTGTCCATAAAAGTTATGAACAGAATCGGTGACAAAGGGCAGCCCTGGCGGAGTCCAACCCTCACTGGAAACGAGTCCGACTTACTGCCAGCAATGCGGACCAAGCTCTGGCACCGGTCGTACAGGGAGCGGATGGCTCGTAACAAGCAGCCCGACACCCCATACTCCCGGAGAAACCCCCACAGGAGTCCCCGAGGGACACGGTCGAATGCCTTCTCCAAGTCCACAAAACACATGTGGACAGGTTGGGCAAACTCCCATGCACCCTCAAGGACCCTGCTGAGGGTATAGAGCTGGTCCACAGTTCCACGGCCAGGACGAAAACCACATTGCTCCTCCTGAATCCGAGGTTCGACTATCCTACGGACCCTCCTCTCCAGTACCCCCGAATAGACCTTACCAGGGAGGCTGAGGAGTGTGATCCCCCTGTAGTTGGGGCACACCCTCCGGTCCCCCTTCTTAAAAAGAGGGACCACCACCCCGGTCTGCCAATCCAGAGGCACGGCCCCCAATGTCCACGCGATGTTGCAAAGTCACGTCAGCCACGACAGACCCACAGCATCCAGGGCCTTAAGGAACTCTGGGCGGATCTCATCCACACCCGGGGCCCTGCCACCGAGGAGCTTTTTAACCACCTCGGCGACTTCAACCCCAGAGATGGAAGAGCCCACCCCATCATTCCCAAGCCCTGCTTCCTCCAAGGAAGGCGTGCCGGTGGGATTGAGGAGGTCTTCGAAGTATTCCTTCCACCGATCCACAACATCCCAAGTCGAGGTCAGCAGCGCACCGTCCCCACTGAGCACAGTGTTTACAGTGCACTGCTTCCCCCTCCTGAGATGCTGGATGGTGGTCCAGAACCTCTTCGAAGCCGTTCGGAAGTCGTTCTCCATGGCCTCACCGAACTCCTCCCATGTCCGGGTTTTTGCCTCGGCGACCGCCGTAGCTGCATTCCGCTTGGCCTGTCGATACCTGTCTGCTGCCTCAGGAGTCCCACACGCCAAAAAGGCCCGATAGGACTCCTTCTTTAGCTGGACGGCATCCCTCACCGCTGGTGTCCACCAGCGGGTTCGGGTGTTGCCGCCCCGACAGGCACCAACCACCTTACAGCCACAGCTCCGATCGGCCGCCTCAACAATGGAGGCACGGAACAAAGCCAATTCGGACTCAATGTCCCCTACCTCCCCCGGAACACAGTTGAAGCTCTCCCGGAGGTGGGAGTTAAAGCTCTCTCTGACGGGAGATTCTGCCAGATGTTCCCAGCAGACCCTCACGATACGTTTGGGTCTCCCAGATCTGACCGGCATCTTCCCCCACCATCGGAGCCAACTCACCACCAGGTGGTGATCGGTTGACAGCTCCGCCCCTCTCTTCACCCGAGTGTCCAAGACATGCGGCCGCAAGTCCGATGACACGACTACAAAGTCGATCATCGAACTGCGACCTAGGGTGTCCTGGTGCCAGGTGCACATATGGACACTCTTATGCTTGAACATGTTGTTTGTTATGGATAACCTGTGACAAGCACAGAAATCCAACAACAAAACACCACTCGGGTTCAGATCAGGGGGGCCGTTCCTTCCAATCACGCCCCTCCAGGTCTCACTGTCATTGCCGACGTGAGCATTGAAGTCCCCCAGTAGGACAAGGGAATCCCCAGACGGAGCACTCTCAAGCACTCCCTCCAAGGACTCCAAAAAGGGTGGATACTCTGAGCTGCTATTTGGGCCATAGCCACAAACTACCCGAAGGCGGAGGGAGGCTACCCTCTCGTCCACCGGGGTGAACTCCAATGTACAGGCACTGAGCCGGGGGGCAATAAGTATCGCCACCCCTGCCCGCCGCCTCTCACCATGGGCAACTCCAGAGTGGAAGAGAGTCCAACCCCTCTCGAGAAGGCTGGTTCCGGAGCCCTTGCTGTGCGTCGAGGTGAGGCCGACTATATCTAGCCCGAACTTCTCAACCTCGCGCTCCAGCTCAGGCTCCTTCCCCGCCAGAGAGGTGACGTTCCACATCCCTAGAGCTAGCTTCTGCAGCCGAGGATCGGACCGCCAAGGTCCCCGCCTCCGGCCGCCGCCCAACTCACATTGCACCCGACCCCTATGGCCCCTGCTGCGGGTGGTGTTTCTGATATAATTTTTGTTATCATTATTACGTCCCCTTATTTTATTTATTTATTTATTTATATATTCATTTATGTAAATGTTTAAATATATATATTTTTCTTTCTCTCTTCCTTTTTCCTTAAATAATAACTTCTTTCTATTTGTCTTGTACAGTGAGCATGGCACACCTGGGTGGGTGGGTTGGTGGGGATGGAGGGATATTTTGTGTTTTGTCTGTCACTCAGGTTCTGTTCAGTATTCTTTTGTTAAGTTCTTGGAGAAATGTCTTTAAAAAAAATGTCAGATTTCTCACTTGGAGATATACCTGTACATTGTTCATGATGTCTTTTAAAGTCTGCACAATAAATACATTTATATAAAAAAAAAAAAATTCTCGTCACCTAGTCGAAAAATGCCAAGAGATACAACGACAGTTGCTGGAAAAAATACTTTAGAACACTTGTAAGAATTAGAATTAGAATAGAATGGAATTCCCCCGAAGGGGAATTAAGGTAAAACAAAATAATAATAATAATAATAATAATAATAATAATAATAATAACAACAACAATAATAATAATAATAAATTACGTGAATTTGAACAGCATTTATTAATTTATTCATTTATTTCTGCAAACATGGGGTGCCATGGTAGCAAGTTAGCAACACACACTAATGGCCATTTTACTGGTCCATGTCTTATGATGGGTGTGACCCCCAGTATATCCACTCGAGGGCACTATGGCACTGGGGGACCATAAATGTAATTGTATATAGGTAGGAACCTTTGGTGGGAGCGTGTGTTGCTAGGTGGTAGGAGCACTTACGATTTCTGAGCGCAGCGCCGTGAGGCCACTACTCCCATCACCGTACACGTAAGATGGATTTAAAACTGTGTGAAGCTGATTACATTGTGGACTATTGTGAATGTTTGTGGACTCCACTGGGTGAGACAATAAATCTGAAGAAATACAAGACATGAAGTCGGAAATTATTCATACACAGTACAGGTGTAGAGAGCGCAGCGCGTCAGTTACCAAGCCTTTTATTTAGCTGCCAAGGTAGCTAAGCGTTGGGCTTAAGCTATTATACACACTATTAATCCTAAACTGGGAATATAGTGAAAGCATGAAAGCACAAGTTCTCATTTGACATCAATTTTCATCGCCTTGTATTTTTTTTTCTAAATCTAATCTGTAACTTGGTAATATACTTAAACTTGAATCCCCGGCAGTATAAATACCTTCTTTTGAAATTTGAAAAACTCTCCAAAACTTTCATTATTTATAACAAAGCTACATCAGCCTCACTCCTCCACGATCACCAGTGTCACCTTCTCCGGCCAAGATATCCCCCAGACGCCCTGATATCTTTTGACACCCACATCAAGCACCTCTGTAAGACCCAATTTTACCACCTTTGGAACATCTGAACTCTGTTCAACACTCACCCTGGCAGATGCAGAGAAGCTCATCCAGGCATTTATTTTCTCCAGGCTGGATTACTGTAATGCACTCTTCATTGGGATATTCAGCAAAACCATCCAGAGACTGCAGTACACCCAAAACAGCGCTGCCAGGATCTTGCTCAGGGTCCGCAAATATGAACACATCACCTGGTTCCCTGTCCCACTCAGAATTGAATACATCCATGGTCTTTCCCCCCAGACCTCTTCATGCATTCTCTGTTCTGCAAACAAATAACCTAAGCACCCAGAACAAAGCTCCACACCATGGGTATGATCGGGCCTTCTCTGCTGCAGCTCCGAGGACCACCCTTCCTGACCACCCGAGGGCCCCACAGACTGCAGATGCTTTTAAATGGGACCTAAAGACTTCTCTATTTAGAAAAGCTTTTTTAATTAGGTAGCTCCCCTTTTGATTTTAAATCTCGTATCGTATCATTTTATTTGTCTGCACTTTGAGATTCTTCGAATATAAAGTGCTTTACAAATAAAATGTATTATTATTTTCATTATTAAAGAGAAACCCCCTAAGGAGTAGGCAATCATTTGGAAACCACACTTTTACAACAAACCAGAACTTCCTTTGTCCCAGTGATGATTGATTAACACTTAAGCAAAGCTGGGAGCTTCAGGTGCTGAACTGTCCTGGGATCAGTATCACAAAGCAGTTTTAATAAACACCCCAATTCAACTAGAAATTTTAATGTGCTGATATGAAAAGTCCGAGCATGTTATACGAAAATAAGAGCTACACAGCTGCAGCTGCAAAGAGAGGGAGAGACAGCATGGGAGAACATTGCTGCTAGGGTCAATGCTTTAGCATAAATGTAGTCCTTTGCAATCTCAATAATATTACAGCTGTTTGAATTGTTGCATATTAGTTTAATTTATTTAACATAGGTGCAATCGTGTGGGAGTTAAGCGCACATGGCAGCAGCTAAAGGAGGAGCATCAGCAGCTGAAATGTTTTTGCTCTGGACTTAAATTCCCAGGATTGGGTGAGATGTTCATTCTTTTTTTATCTTTTTCCTGGTATACCAGTGTTTTGTTGATCGAGCAAGTATTTTTTGGTTTAATCAGATTTGATTGACCACCCTTTCTGAAACCGAAAACCCAGTTTCCCTTATTTCAAATAGTAGACTTAGAAGAGTTTTCATTAAACCTGCTTTGTGAAACGGACCCCTGTTCTCTGTACACCAAGATCATCATGATGATTTTAACCTCTGCCATTTCTTTCTGGCTGGCATTCTTTGAGGAAAAAAAACACACATTAACCAGTGCTCACTCAAAAAACAGTCTGCACAAGAGGGCCTGGCCCCGGATCTCGGGGGCTCGGGCAGAGGAGAAAATCAGTCATAAGTTCTCCACCCCTATTCCCCCTATCTTTGAGTACTTATAAACACAAATTTGACTTTGCATTAAAAGAAAAAATACATCCATGAAATAAAGCACAGTTCTGCTGATCCACCTTCACTGAATGCATGCTCGCTCCCAAGGCCTTGAAAATAATAAACTTCGAAGGGCTTTCATCAGGGACGCGAGAAGTGGGTTGCTAAGGGTGCTGCAGCACCCCCTGGAGGTGGAGGAGGGTGCAACTTATTTACTTTTATTTTCTGTGCTTGTAACAATTGGATCTTGATTAGTAATAGATTTTGTGTTGAAATGTGCGCACGAGTCATTGGCTAGTGATGAGATTTGCATAATACACAGGGTTTTGATCTTGATCGTTTTGTATTGTTGAAGTGTCATTGAGGCTGGAAGTGGTGTTTCCTAGACAGTAATAGAATGTGCTCGTTGTCTCTCTGACCCTCTCTCCTTCCAGAGACGTTGCGTTGTGTCATGTCAGGTTGTGCCTTTGTGGTCAAGTTGGGTAGAAGAGAGTGAGACCCAGAGAGACTGTCAGCCTGGACTGTGGTGCAATAACATTTTGTTTATTGGTTTGAAATAAACCCTGATTTGTAGGCACACAGCGTCTGGTTATTTAGCTGTCTGCAGGCTCAATAAGAACCCGTAGAAAACCTGAAAAAAGACCAAATTTTTCGTTAGTATCCCCTAGTACAGCCCCCCATGGTGTAAATGACTTTTGCGTCCCTGGCTTCATTTTAGAACACAGAATTGGCTTACTTTCACTGAGTGGCATCCCGAGGTGGTCAGCTAGCAGCCTGAAGCAGAATCATTTATTTGAATTAGCTTCTTTTTCAAGAATGCATTTATGTAGCATGTATTCACTGCTACATGCTACATGAGAATTTATCAGTACATTACGGCGCGACTCAATGACTGACTTGTTGCGAGTCTTGGTCGTTGATAAAAGTTTGCCCTTTTCTCTTCTCAAGGCGGAAAAAAATGCGTTAAGCTTGTTCTGGAAATGTCTCCATCCAAGACATGACTTTTTCATTCTCTGGCCAAAGATTATTTGAGCCTACGAAAAAGGCATAAAGCAGTAGTACAAACTCTATGAGCCACTGCGCGTCTGCTCAGCCAGAACGTGTTGCGTTCCCACTTTGTCTCTATGGAGTCAAAATGGGGACAATAATCCCACGCTCAAAATGACGTCTCACGAACAGTGTATATGATTTCACACGTGCAGTATTTGACTACCAGATTTGAACCCTGAGAGCTCAAGAGATTCTGCTGTCGCTCGCGCAGAAGAAGCTTTGCTTGCTCGAGGGTTGTTTCTGCGCTCGCGGTGCACACGCTTATGCGCGCGAGAAGCAGCTTCCAATCGCTCGGGGAGTGCTCTCTGCTCGTGGAGTAACAATTTTGGCACTTTGGAGGGGGAGCCCCTGGTCTTTAATTGACAGCTCTCAGGGAGCCTGGGGTTGCCAGGTAGGGAATTTTCACATACAGGATACCGAGGAGGAGAGTCAGCTTATTATTGATGTATTTATTATTCATTTATTTATGAACTCTGTATTAATTACATTGAACATTTTCAGGAAGGTAGGACTAATTTTCACATATTTTATTAGTATTGTGTGACGGGGCCAGTTTTAACCTTTTTTAGTGCATGGATTTTATTGAAGTTTGGTGTGTGTGTGTGTTTCCTGTGGGCCCTGAACGCATCCCCCTGATTTGGTTGAAGAGAGGCCGGTGTGCAGCAGTAATCAAGACACCGGTGTGCACATTGAAGAAGTGCAGCAGTGGAGTCCAGAGAGGAACGAGAAAGACGGGAGGAAGCAGCCTGGGTCAGAGGCAACAACTAAAGAGCGAGATGAAGCGCAGGACTAGTGATGGTGAGATGAAGCCTCATGAGGCATTAAACCACTTGAGCCAAGTGGTTAGAGAAAGGGTTCATTTCTCAAAGCTTCATTTGCTCACAAAACCACCTACTGGTCAGGCACATAATCACAGGCAGTTATAGCTTAACCACATAATGTGTGATTCATTGAACTTCTGTGCATGTTTTCACTCTTGGGAACGACTGTTAATTACAAAAATAAAAATAAAAAAAATATTCAACCAAATAATTTCTTTACAAAAATGATCACATATTCATATGAAACAGCATTTTTGAATATTCTGTGTGTAAATTTCCCATAAATGGTAGTATCAATGACATGGCAGGTTGTGTAATAATGTTTTTCAGTTGCTTTAGGAAAATTGAAACAGGCAGAGCACAGTGAAAGTGTGGAACTAGGGAGCACTGTATATGCTTATATGGGCTTATGGGCTATATGCTTATAATATACTATACAGTACGGGGGAGATTTTACTCATTTTCATTTTGAACCAACGGTTCTTCAACTGTTTCAAACTATTTTCAAACTAAAAATGCTATCCTAACTATAGTATTAACACTATCGGTGACTGATCAACTCTCTTTCAAAAGCCCACATTTTGAACGAAGCCTGATGGGCTTATGCTGTTGTCAAACCTCGCGGTAAACCCTGAACCACTTTCCGAAGCAGTCACGTGGTACAGTCGGGCAACGAGGCTTCAGACATCATCATTTTTGACTCCTCCTCCTAATAAAGCAAGCCTCGATACGCGCTTCGCGGGAACGCCCCCTCAATTTCTCGATACACGCTTCGAAGCCTCAGCCCATCTTGTAACATCACTACGCAGGACTGAGCTCCAGAGAGGGTCATAGAGCAGCAGACCGCGGGCAGTCTTTGGAGCAGCAGAACCACTTGCCGGGACGGAAAGAGGGATCTGCAGCGGAGACGGAAGCGCGGCTGTGCGAAGAACCGACGGAGACACGAGGGGACGCGCTGCGGGGAAGCAGAGGGGTGTGATCACGATACACCCCTCTTCCAGTTAAGTACCCTGGGTTGACTTCGACCACTTTTATATCCCTGGCCGAATAGAACTGTGAGTTGCCCTAAAAGGACCTGTCTTCCCCAGCCGAAGGACGAAGCCGCGCTGGTCGGGAAGAAGGCAGAGCACCAGCGCCGAGGCAACACCGAAGCAACAGGGGGACGGCTGTTTGTGAAAGTACAGTGGACAGACGTGTGAGGGAAAGCTTCGTTGGATCACAGAGGGGTGTAATAACGATGCACCCCTCTCTGAGCTAAGTACCCTCACAAGACATACCTCACCTTAGTCTTTTACTCCAAAGTTTTATTGTAGCCTTTTATCTTGTTTTAACTGGGTTTTTGTTCTTTGTCTGATGTTATAGTCCCTTTTTCTACCGGTGTTTTTAGTCCCCCTATTTATCTTGGTTTTAGTACTCAGCAGACACGGTCCTGACCCTGTACCATGGGGTGTTTTATTTTATTTCAAGGTGTAGTGTTTTTTTTTAGTGTGATTGCTGTGTAAGGACTAATACCTGGGATTGGTTACAGACCAAAAAGAGATGTCTGACTGAATGTTCTTATCCTTTTAAAGGTTGGAGTGCATGGACTGCTGGTCGTGGGATATCTAAGGGACCACCATCCCAGCTTGGCTGCTGAAGGAAGTCTTTCCCTTGGTCGGATCTTCTTTACTAAAGATGATTAATGCGTCTTTACTGACGGGCTACGTGCCCCAACTTTTTAAAGTAGCTGTTGTTAAGCCTCTTCTTAAAAAGCCTACACGTGATTCAGGCTCTTTGGTCAACTACAGACCGATATCTAACCTCTCTTTTATTTCTAAGATCTTGGAGAAAGTTGTTGCGAATCAGCTCTGTGATTTTCTTCATAGCAACAGTCTTTTTGAGGTCTTTCAGTCTGGGTTCAGAGCCCACCACAGCACTGAGACTGCACTGCTGAAAGTAACCAATGATTTACTTTTGGCTTCGGACAGTGGTCTTCTTTCTGTGCTTGTCTTGCTTGATCTTAGTGCTGCTTTCGACACTATTGATCATTGCATTCTTCTGCAGAGATTAGAGAGTCTTCTTGGTATCTCAGGAACCGCTTTAGCCTGGCTTCGATCGTATCTTTCGGATCAACATCAGTTTGTTCATGTGAACATCTCTTCTTCGCACACCAGGGTGCAATATGGAGTTCCTCAAGGTTCAGTGCTCAGACCAATTCTTTTCATCTTGTATATGCTTCCTCTCGGCACTATATTGAGGAAACACTCCATAAACTTTCACTGCTATGCAGATTAACTTGTCAATGAAGCTTGAAGAAACCAACCGCTTATCTAAACTTGAAGCATGCCTCAAAGACGTAAGGTCCTGGATGAGCAGAAACTTCTTACTGCTGAACTCAGAGAAGACTGAAGTCCTAGTTCTTGGACCCAAACATCTCAGAGAAGCTTTCTTGAACAACATTGCCGCCTCGGACGACATCAGCTTGGCTTCCAGCACCACTGTCAGGAACCTGGGAGTTCTTTTGGATCAGGACCTGTCCTTTAACTCTCACATCCAACAGGTCTCAAGAACGGCATTTTTTCATCTTCGCAATATCAAGAGAATTAGACACATCTTGTCTCGGAGCGACGCTGAGAAACTGGTCCATGCTTTTGTTTCTTCTAGGCTGGACTACTGTAACTCTCTTTTATCCGGCTGTCCTAATAAGTCTATTAGGACTCTTCAGCTGGTTCAGAAGGACTGGGAGGAGAGAGCACATCTCTCCAGTGTTAGCGTCTCTACACTGGTTACCTATAAAATCTAGGATAGAGTTTAAAATTCTTCTTCTGACTTACAAAGCGCTTAATGGCATCGGGCCATCGTATCTTAAAGACTTAATCGTTCCGTAAAATCCGTCTAAGTCTTTGCGTCAACATGCAGGTCTGCTCGTTGTACCTAGGGTCTCTAAAAGTAGTATGGGAGGTCGAGCCTTTAGTTATCAGGCTCCTCTTCTTTGGAATAACTTACCGGTTGAGGTCCGGGGAGCAGACACGGTCTCAACCTTTAAAAATAGACTTAAAACTTTCCTTTTTGATAAAGCTTACAGTTAGAGCTCGATCAGTTCTGAACCAGCTTAGTCATGCTGCTACAGGTTCAGCCTGCTGGGGGGAACTGACACACAGGGCTCCTGTTTCCCTCTTTTTCTGTCAGTCTAACTTCTAGTCTTACTGTCCTGTTATAGTTACTGACCATACACCTCTCTGGGAGGATCTGAGTTTGTCTTGTAGGTTCCTGGGGATTGGTGAAGTAGACGGCCTGCTGCTGTGCTCCTGTCAGACTCCAGCTGCTATGGCTTTGGATTGTTGCCAAGAATGGCCTGCTGGTTACACCTTAACTGTCGCCACAGCTCCAAACTTCAGACTGGGTCTGTCTCTCTCTCTCTCCCTTTCTGTGTGTGTGTGTGTGTGTGTGTGTGTGTGTGTGTGTGTGTGTGTGTGTGTGTGTGTGTGCGCGCGCGCGTGCGTGTGTATCCCCCCCCCCCCCCAATTATTCTCTCTCCACTCTCTCTCCTCTATCTGTCTCTGTAACCCCAACACAGTCGAGACAGATGTCTGTCTAACATGAGTCTGGTTCTGTCCGAGGTTCCTGCCCGTTAAAGGGAAGTTTTTCCTTGCCATTGTAACTTGCTAAATGCTGCAAAGCCCTGCACTCATGGTGGATTAAGATAAGATCAGACTCCTTATCTTGTCTTGATGTTGGCTTTCTGCTAATAACATTTTATTAACATTCACAGGTCTAGACCTGTTATTGTCTCTGGAAAGTGTCTTGAAATAACATTTGTTATGATTTGGCACTATACAAATAAAGATTGATTGATTGATTGACTGACCATCAAAGACACTGGACTGAGCTTTTATCTTGTTCTATAATAAAACCTGTTGTAAACTCTCTGATTGTTAGTCTTGTGTAACTCTGCTCCTACCTGATGCAAAAAACCTGTGCAGTTTTAACAGAGTCCCAGGCTCTTTTTAATCCTTGGTGGCATTGTCGGCCCCTTTTAAATTCCCCCTTTAAAATCCCTTTTTTTAATAGTCTTTTAAGACCTTTTTAACCCCACCTGGGGACAACTGCACTTTTCAGCTGTAGGATTGAATGCTTGTGACGTGATGTCAGAGCATGTGTCACATCCAAATATTACAACACACTCCACAGTCTGGAGGTGGATGGTCTTCTTGATGTGTCATTGAGAGGTATGGCTGTAGATACCCAGTAAGATACTGAGACGTCGACTCATGGTGGATACCACCATGAGTAGATGAACTGTCTAGGGCACAGAAATGGCCATTGATGACCCAGCATAATAATAGCTGAATTGAATTGTAATTTGAAAAACCTTTAAAAAATGAAAGTTAATAAAATGAATAAAGACACAATTCTATGTTTTGTTTTTGTTTTTTTTTCTTACTGAAAAATGTTGTGTTTGTAAAGCTCACCTGTCACTACAGTACATAACTTTGAATTTAATTACTTTCAATCAATCAATCAATCAAAATTTATTTATAGAGCACTTGACAACACTCAAGGTGACCTTTTCAAGCTGAGCTTTGAAAAGGCCAAAGTCTGTAATGGTGCGTATGTGCGGGGATGGGGGGGGGGGTTTGTTCCAGAGTCTGGGTCCAGCAACTGAAAAAGCCCGATCACCCCAGTGCTTGTATCTGGTGCTAGGAACTTCTAAAAGCAGCTGGTTTGAAGACCTTAACTCCCTGTTAGGGTTATGAACAGAGAGAAGCTCATTCAAATAAATAGGTGCAAGGCCGTGAAAGGCTTTAAAAACAAAAAGTGAAATTTTATAATCTATCCTTGCAGATACTGGAAGCCAGTGGAGTGAAAAGAGGACTGGGGTGATGTGTTGGCGCCTTGGGGTGTTGGTCAGGAAACGGGCTGCTGCATTTTGCACCAACTGAAGGTGGCTCAGGGCAGACTGGGAAACACCGACATAAAGGGCATTACAATAATCAATGCGTGAGCTAATAAAAGCATGGATAGTCCTTTCGAGGTCAGCACGATTTAAAAAAGGTTTCACTTTGGTTAAAAGATGTAGTTGATAAAAACTTGTTCTGACCACATTGTCAATTTGTTTGGCAAAAGTAAAACCACTGTCAAAAATGACCCCCAGGTTCTTAACAAATGGTTTAAGCTTTAAGAACAACAGATCTGAGTCCACAAGAACATTATTGCCCAATAAAATGTAGTGGCCTTTGTCCTCATTTAGATGGGGGAAAATTTTTCCCCAGCCTGGTCTTAATGTCATCAATGCAGTTTGTCAGAGACTGAAGAGCACCACTTTTGTTTGGGAAAACTGGTAAATACAGCTGGAGATCATCAGCATAGCAGTGAAATGTTACATTGTGCCTTGCTATAATTGACCCCAGTGGCAGCATGTACAAAGAAAATAGCAAAGGACCCAAAATGGAGCCCTGGGGAACTCCACAAGACAAAGAGGCAACAGTGGAGGACAAGTCGCCAATCATTACTGAGAAAGACCTGTTACTATGCTAATATAAATTATTATTTACCTCACAATAATTAATCGCTTATTTTGGTATCCAATTTCATGAATTGCACTTTGCCAAGCGTACGTGAAACCTGAAACTAGAGCCTGTGGCAACGTGTGTTGTGGATAACGTGTCTTAACGTTTAAAAATACATGCGGTTACCCAGATACCTGGCTTATGTTTGTATTGACTTTTTATTTTTCATTTATTAATTCATATGGCCAGAGACAAATAAAAGCAAATACAGAAAAGAAGCCTAAATGTTATTATTATGTCCTCTTCTCAAAAATATCTCTGTTTTAGATCACCCAATAAGAAAGGAAGAAAAGAAATGGGAAAAATAAATAAATAATATAATATAATAATGGGAGCAATAAATGGAGCCGAGTCAAAAGAAAAGTGACAATTAAAAAAAAAGGAAAGAAAACAACAAAATGACACTGATATGTAAACTTTACAGAGGTGTGCCAGATATGATTGTTTTGTTATTATGCTGGTGTCCTGCAGTGGCGTCGTTAGGCCTAATTTGAGGGGCTGAAGCCCCCCTAAAGTATCATCAAGTCCCCCTAAATTATTTGAGGTGATTTCAGCATACTACTCACACGCGCTGTGGTTTTCGCGGGAGATGTGAAATCGCAAACGACTCGAGTCTTTTGTATAGCTTTGCTAGCTTTCAAATGAGCGGTGAGAATCGATTGACAGTCATGAGTGAGCTGTTTATTCTGAAACGTGCAGGCAATTTGTATTTAGTAATGGCCTGCAAACAAAGGGCTGACGCAGAGCAGTGAATCAGTTATTTTTGTTCACTGAAAAGTGCTGTTCAAAAGAGTCGACCCGTTCGGGAACGGCCCATCTCTCGTGAAAACCATCCTGGTTCTAGGACAACTAAAGTTAGAAACCAAAGCCTCTTTTTAGTAGTGGAAGGAGATAACACTTCGATTGTAGAAGCTAGCTTAACTAATGAGGTAAAAACGACTCACAAAGGGCACTCAAGACCGTTTGGAGGGCTGAAGAGTTTATCTGATGAGGCAGAGACAGGCTAAACTTTCATATTGACTCCCAGCGTTTTAGCTAAGCTAAGAGCGGTGGGCAGGCTTTATCCGTCTCTTCTTCCTTGTTACTGGACAGACAGTCAAAAGGATGAAGGCTATGTTCTTGTCATGGACTTAGGAGTAAAGCAAGACACAAGAAGTCTTTATTTAAGCCATCAATATAGAATGGATTACAGGAAATTTTTCCAAAAAGTAAGAATTTATCACTGATGGTAGTTAACAATTGACTCCAGCCCCCTGCTAACAGTAGTTTATGATTATTATCATCATATTATTGTGATGAATATAACAATGATAATACATTAACAATAATCACTCCACCATCCCTATTGATCTGTAGGAGTCAGGGCAGAGGAGCACAGGGAATGAGAGGGGAGAGACCTCCACTGGAAAGGTGAGTCTAAAGATAGACTAATTTGTGTGTAGGACACTGAAAATAAATAAAATAAATTTGAATAAGTAATATGGTAAAAATGAGATAGCTTTACTCAGTGGGTAATAAAAACAGCTAAAGCAGAGCAGGTCATAAAATTAGAAGCGATAGATCTGGTCTAAAAAGGAGAAATAAAACAGTTTAAGAGGATTTAAATAAATAAAATGATACCATAAATTATACTAAATACAATCAGCTAAAAGCCAGACTAAAAAGGTAGGTCTTGAGTTTACTTTAAAAAATATGAACAGTAGGAGCTACCCTCAGGTCTTTAGGTAGGCTGTTCCACAGATGGGGGACATAATAATACAAAGAGGCTTCCCCATATGTTCTAGTTCAAACTTCAGGTACCATTAAAGTCGACTACCTGAAGACCTGAGAGCCCTACTTGGCTCTAATGATAAAAGCAGATCTGATAAATATAAAGGAGCAAGACCTTTAAGAGATTTTTTAGACTAATAAAAGAACCTTAAATTCTATTCTAAATCTTTTCTAGTTACTCATGTGCCAAAATTTTATCAATCTGACTTCAAAATACAAAACTATTATTGTGTTGTCTGCGAAAGTCATGGCATTAGCCTCTATGTTGAGCAGTTATTAACTCTATGTGTTGTGTTTTGTTTGTTACACATTTGATCATTTGCATCTCCTGGGGCTGAAGCCCCCCTGTCCCTAAATCCTAGTGACGCCCCTGGTGTCCTGTGAGATGTGATACTTCCCTACCTGGCAACCCCAGAGAGCTCACTGAGAGCTGTCAATTAAAAACCAGGGGCTCTGCCTCCAAAGTAAATGGTAAATGGTAAATGGACTTGAGCTTATATAGCGCTTTTCTAGTCATGGACCACTCAAAGCTGCTGTACACCACAGGTCACACTTACCTATCCACACCCATTTGCTCTCACATTCACACGCTGATGGATCTAATCTTTACTATGACAGCTATCCATCAGTACATCCAACACAGTCACGCCTTTTCATACCCATTCACACACCACTGACGCAGCAGTGGGAGCAACTAGGGGTTAAGTGTCTTGCCCAAGGTCACCCAGAGCTGGGCTTGAACCTGCAACCTTCCGATTACCGACCAAGCACATTCTCCAACTGCGCCACCGACGCCCCAAAGTTCCAAAATTGTTACCCTGCGAGCAGAGAGCACTCCCCAAGCGAGTGGAAGCTGCTTCGCGTGCATAGTGTGTGCACTGCGAGCGCAGAAAAAACCCTCAAGCAAGCAGCGTGTGAAATCACGTACACCACTCGTGTTGAAAAAATTGTTTTAAAGTTGAATGTGGTTTAACAAGGATTTTAGAATTGCATTTGAGAATGCCACACCCACAAATCAATAACACCTATAATCAAAAACTGTTGAATGTGTTGACCTATGCTGCAAGAAAGAGTTTATTACTTAAATGGATTGCAGAAAAGCCACCAACTCTCTCAGACTGGCACAAGGATATATTTGGCCTGCTTCCCATGGAGTATTTGATCCAAAGGGAAAATTGGACCATTTCCTCATACATGAACTCAAGTTTCTTGAGAATATGTAAGGTATTCTGAGACCAAAGAGGGTTAACTAAGGGCGTATTCAGACCTGGACTGTTTGGTCCACTGTAAACGGACCAGGGTTAGTTTCCCACGCTGGTGCGGACTTGTCATGCAACCGGACCGAGACCCGCTTTTTGAGGTGGTCTCGGTCCGCTTCCAAACAAGCTCTGGTGCCGTTCGCGGTTCTCCGGTGCAGGTCTGAATACACACCAAGGTCCATCCGAACTAACTACAGGATCCATGCGCCTTTTGGGCCTATAAAGCCACAGTAACCTAACCGTCTTTGGTTCATACCTGATCCTCCGTCTTCTGTTTAGCCATGCTGTTGCTTTCATGTTGTGGGTCAGGACACCCAGAGCATAGCGTCTCTTTACTGCGTGCATTCGTCTTCGCTGTTCCTAAATTGTAAACTGTGTTGTTAAGCCTTCTTTGAAGGAGCTGCTCTTGAAGCTGAAAATGATTTAGCAGCTCTAATAAGACCACAAACACACACGTTTACCTCTATTTCCGGGTCTGTACTCTGTGTGCCGCCCTTTGTCAGTGCTGTCCAGTGAGCACACCGATTGTCACACATGTGGATGTGTTTACAGAATATAGTCCACTGCAAAAAGTACAATCTGAATATGAACCGCACCAAACGAAAAAAATAAAGTCCGCTTTTGGTCTGGACCAAACAAGTGGACCAAAGGACTTTTCTGGTATGAATACATTCACCATATCACATGTTGGTTCTGCTTTATTTATTATTTTGATTGTGCGATTTTTGATGGGACAGCTTCAATTGTTAACTTGATTTTTCTTTCCTTACTCTGAGTATTTATTCAATTTTTTTGTGAAAAAAAGAGACCTTTCTCTCAACCCACCTTGGATTAGGTCAGTTGTGATTATAGAATAGAATACAACAAAATACAATAGAATGTACTTGGTTAATTCCCTAAGGGAAATTCAAAGTCACAGCAGCAACACAAGAAAGTAGTGCCAAAATTTAAGAATATATAAATAGAATAATATAAGTGTCAACTGGGAAAAAAGAAAACTTTGGCGGTCATCCTCCAGTCAGCCTCCACCTCCACAGGGTCCAGGACTGAGCTTTATCAGCAGTCTGTCTCTCTTCAGTATCCTGTCCACTCGCAGCAGGTGAATACCTTCCATTGTGGCGTTTGTGTCTGTTAGCCATGTCTCTGTTAATAGCATGATGCTACTTTGCCCTCTGTTGCTGGGTTAGCCGGCTAGCTCGTCCATCTTAATGGAGATGGAAGGACCATGGATGGAAGGACAGGTTGACGTCGTCTCTTCTTATCACACCTGAGAACCAGCATGTCATCCTCACCTCCTTCTCCTTGGCCTGCAGAGAAAATTGGACCTAGCACCAGTAAGCATCGACATGCTACAGGCTGCTGACAGATGAAATTTTGTGTGCAAACAATAAAACCATAGGATCTCCAGATACACGCATGAAAAAAAAAGTAAAAACACCACTGCAAACACAACCAGTTTGGTGCCAAAGGCCAAAAAATGAGACAAAAAGTGATGACAGGCTCAAAGAGAACCAAAAAGAGAAGAAAAAGGACAAAAAACAAAAACAGAAACAAAAACAAAAACAGAGCTGCTGTGAAAGGCAGCCACTTGAGTGGCGCTGGACCGACTCTTTCAATAAGAAAACTAAAGTTGCATGCAAACATTTGTAAAATCTTTTGTCCCTAAATTTTAGCACAAATAGAAAGATATGGTTATGACAGGATTTCCTGTTTCTTGTGACTCAATCCGAGGTCCATTTCATTTGTCCCCCAGCTTTCAGCTGACAACACGGCACTAAAATTAATCATGATCTAAATTATGTGAAAATGTGTATTTTTTCTGTCAAGTGTGTTATATTATTTCTTACTTTTACTATGTTGGATTGGTATTTTATCTAGTAACAAACGAAAGCCAAGTATATATCTCATAACATCCCAAAATGCATTTGGACCGTGCATTGGCTGCTTGTCTAAAGCATGAATGTTATCATGATGTCAAAATGTAAGAGTTAAAAACACACTAAGAAGATAAAAGAATGGATAAAAATTATGACAAATTGCAGAAAAGACAATAAGAACGGCTCATTAAAACAGTTCACAATGAAGGATAAGAAATATCTGGGTCCAAAAGTTGTGTTTTTAGGGTAAATGATAATGATTTATAGTGTAATCTAAATGTAAAAACAATCCTGATCAAATCCAGATACTGATCCTGTCATAAAAACATCCTGACATATTTTCCTCATATCGCCCCCTAATGGAGAATATGTTCCTTGGTCAGAAGCAGAGATTGCTGATATTTACGCAGCACTTAACACTGCAGAAAACTGACCACTGATCATCTGGTATCAGAGACACCTGAGGGACAGGTGAGCTTTAATTTCACCAGTTTGTTATGCTGAAACAAGGGGGTTTGAGCTCACTGAGGGACTGGTTTTTGCAGAAATCACTGAAATAGTTAACACAAAGAGCATTCATCTGTTACTTTCGCAGTTGAAAGTCTATGGGGGGGATCTGTTCTGCAGTGCCACCTTTTGGTTACGCACACTGGGGGGAAGACATGACTCTCAACAAGATCTGTGTTTATTTTGGAAATGAATGGTGATCAGATCATCTTTTTAACTCTACTTTTCTTTGTTCAAGACAACTTTTTACCAGATACAATGCCACAAGGTGAGGTGTTTATCAACAGTTAAGTGGAGCTGCTCTTCGAAATGTGACAACAAGCAAAGTGTGTCAGCTTATACCATAGTTTAGCAGCTGGCTCTACTCTGAGAAGTGTCAGTACATAACATTAGTGGATCCTGGCTATGTCCTACCGGTGCTTATCTACCAAGCAGAGCTAACGTTACACTTTTCCACAGGCTCTGGTTTCAGGTTTCACATGCGCTTGGCAAAGTGCAATTCATGGAATTAGATACCAAAATAAGCGATTAATTATTGTGAGGTATATAATAAATTATATTAGCATAGTAATTAAATTCAAAGTTATGTACTGTAGTGACAGGTGAGCTTTACAAACACAACATTTTTCAGTAAGAAAAAACAAAACAAAACAAAACATAGAATTGTGTCTTTATTCATTTTATTAACTTTCATTTTTTAAAGGTTTTTCAAATTACAATTCAATTCAGCTATTATTATGCTGGGTCATCAATGGCCATTTCTGTGCCCTAGACAATTTATCTACTCATGGTGGTATCCACCACGAGTCGACGTCTTAGTATCTTACTGGGTATCTACAGCCATACCTCTCAATGACACATCAAGAAGACCATCCACCTCTAGATTTAGATTTAACATTTATATTCATAATTAAGATTTATATTTAAATCTATTTTTTCAAATGTATATTTATATTTAAAATTTATATTTATATTTAGCATTTATATTTATATATAGCATTTATGTGTGACATTTAATATTTACATTTAACTATTTAAGATATTTCTGAGATGACAAATATTGCTCTTAATGTCATAAAAGGTCACTAGAAAAAATCACAACCGTGTTTTTGCACATGGTTTGAAGCTCAATGTGACAAATGTTGCTGGGTTTTTTTTAGCATGCGCTGCTTCACAAACGGCGCCCCAAAGGCTTCAACGTGCCAATCCTGTCCTGTCTGAACTGATCGGGAAGCTAAGAAATAGCAATTAGGAATAACCTTTATTGGTTCTGATAATTTCATTTAGAAGTGTGGATTACAATCAGGCATATATTTACAAGCGAAACTTTGTCAAGACCACTCAGAAACTCTTCACAGGGACTTTGCAGGTGTATGTTTCTGGAATTTAAAATTTTGTTCCGAAAAGATATTAAAAAAATATATGGGTGGTTACTTGAGTTAAGTTACAACCCAGAAAAGGAAAATTGTAATTCAAGGCATTATTCTTTATCAGGGTCAAGACAAATTTGATTTTGATGTTTTACATTTATTCAATTAAAAAATAAAATGTTAGAAGGAAGAAAGACACCAAACAAAGAAACCAACAAAACCCCGCTCATTTTGTTTTATATTGTTTGACCGGAAGTAGCCGTCCCTGCTGGTCCTTATCATTTTTACTAAATCGGAGGTGGCCCTCTTTGAAAACAGTTTGGACAGTGTTGTTCCTGTTTCCCCAAAGTACAGAGAAATTTCCGACAAAGGAGACAGGGACAAACTGATGTTAGTGTAAAAAAAACCAACGAAACAAAAGAAAAAACAGTTTATCCTCGACCAGTAAATATGAGGGGATTTTTTTCTCGTGCACACACGCGTGTGAGCGCGATGAGGCGTCGCCACATCAGAAGGGGGTCGAAGTGGGAGGAGGAAGAAGGGCAGAAGAGGGGGAGGAGGAGACGGAGAGGTGGAGAAGACAAGGGGGAGCGGAGGTAAAGGGAAGTGTTGCCTGTCCGTGACATGAATGAACCATGTTCGGTAACGGAGGCTTAGCTCTCCCGGTCTGCTCGTTCCTCCTGCTGCACATCCCGGTCCTCCCGCTCAACAACAACAACAACCGGCCTGTTAAGGTAAATAACTCGCTGTTTGTTCTCCTCTTCTGAAGTTTGTCCCTCCTGCATGAAGTGCTGAAAAAGTGACGACCGGGGGGTGGGGGTGAGTTAGTCAGTGCTTATCGCGGACGGTGTCTATATCCCACCTTCAATCAATGTTTGAGGCTTCATGTGCAGCTCGGTACACTTATGATCAACAGTCGGAATAAAGTATCCGAGTCCCCGGAGAAACAGGCTTTCTAGCTCAGTTAGAGAGAGAGAGAGAGAGAGAGAGAGCGAGAGAGAGAGAGAGAGAGAGCGTGCGCGCGCGCGTGTGTGTACAGAGCTATCCGTTACCAAACTCGTGAATGTCACTGTTCCCCCAGAGAAAAAGCAGATATATTCTGTTAAATGAATCCGATGCTTCATGGCTGCCGTAGCAACTTTCTGACAAGTGTTCACATGATGTTTAATAACTGAGCCCAACTGATGGGAATCAAAACATTAACTCAGATTTTTGGTGTTTTCTACTCCAAACCATTTCTGACATTTGGAACTTTCCCACAAACCAGAATGAAACGGCATGAAACCACGTGTCTGTTTTAATCAAATCCAGTAGCCTAATGGTTTTTTTAAAGGACTCCTGAACCATCTGTAGTTTGGTCTGTAACCAAAGTTTAAACATCCTTCTCAACCATATGCTGGGTATTTCTCTAATAGAAAATATAAGCACACTTAAAAACTGGCATCTTGACATTTAACTTTTTCTCGGAGAGGGGCACCTTTCACATTTGAAATGATACAGTACCTGGTACCTGGCAATAACTCAACTGTACTAGTTTTCTGTACTTTTATTTGTCTTTATGTGGTAATAATTGTTAATTTATTTGATAATAAAATCATTTTTTTTTCAGTTCAAAACTTTTATTTCTCAGTGTTAAAACTTGCAATGCTGTGTTTATGTCCAGTAGGAAAAATTGCCTACTCTTCCACTCTCTTGCTGTCACAAGGATGCATTTAGGTACCAAAACATGATATACTTAATATAAATCTGTATCACAGATGGAATACATCTGCACCTATAAAAGTACCTCATTCAGTACCCATCCCTATCCATACTGATGCCCATCAGTTTTCCTGTCATTCTATCTAATGTATGTTCTTAAATTATAAATGATAAAGGCATTACAGGGAGAGGGTTGTTTAATTCAAAGTAAAACCTGATCAGGTCAGCTGTTCTGACTCTCCATTGGTTTGCTTTTTGCTAAAATAGTTAGCTTAGTGTATATATCATCCTTCTTATTACCCAGCTACTTCAGAAACCAATGATTAGACAGTCACATATTTGGATGTGATGATGATTCGTTGTGTTTTAAAGGAGCTTTAAAGAAAGTCATCCTGCAGACAATACCAGACCTGATAACACTGATTTTGGGTTTGTACAACCAGCTGATTCATTGGTGATGGTTATGAAGTTGAGGTGGTACCAAAGACTGTGCAGAGAATCAGTGACATTAAACATATGTTCATCTGTGTCTACACTGAGCAGCCACTGTGTGCCCTTGAATAGAATAAAATAGAATAGAATAGAATAGAAAAGAATAGAATAGAATAGAATAGAATAGAATAGAATATAACTTTATTGTCATTGTAACAAGTACAATGAAATTGAGGTCACAGCAGCAATCAAGAAAAAAAAGTAAGTGTATGGAAAGTGCAAAAAGCTCCATAAGATAATATAGGCGATGGGCCGAGTACGTCTATCTGCTTTCGTTTCCGAAATAATTGATCCCCTGCCGGTAATTTTCAGATTTTTCATTATTGTGTAGAAAAATTATCATATAAGTTAATGTTTCCAACCTCAAAGGTTGCACATTTTTGATAAATAACGTTGATTTATTCGTCACTCAAGCTAATAGGTATGCTGCTAGCGGCAGCAACCGCAAACCAATGAAAGCTCTTGTTACTTTTTCCGGACGTCAGTTGGCCAATCAGATTGCTCGTACCACTGGCAAAGCCAAGATAAACACGATGTCGTGTGGAGACCGGTTTAGACGGGGTCAGAGCAAACGAAGAAAAGGTAATGTATTCTTGTGATATTACTCGATTGTCATGTGAAAACGTTTGATTATTATGAGAAATTAATGCAATGGGTGCAAACGAAGCATATTGACGGCACAAGGTAATGCCGAAATTAATGTGAATGTTTAATGAAACGTACTGTAGCATGTCACTAGCCACCAGAAACGGCTGCAGATGTTTAAGCTAACAAGCGACAATAATGAGATGTCCAACACGTTTAAACGGGAAAAGGGTTAGATATTACTCGATTATCATGTGATTTTTTTCATTGTCATGAAGAGTATATGCAATGGGTGCAAACAAAGCTCATAATAAATGAAACGTAACGTCGCGGGTATGTCAAGATCCACTAGGAACAACAGCTGCGGATGTTCAAGATAACAATCTACAGTAACTAGACGTCCAACCCATTAGATTTTCCGATCTCATCAGCTTTGCTAGCGGTACAAACTTAATTAATTTTTGTATTTTTGAGATGAAGTTTGAAGTTTTGTTCAAGCTTCTTAGAGCTTTAGTCATTGTTCATACGAGTCTCGGATATAGAAGCGCAGGTTATTATATAGACATTAAATGAGATGAGACAAGAAAAGAAATAACTTGAACAAGATGAACTTTATACAGAAAAATTAAATGAATACCACAAATCTGGCATCAGCATGCACATTTAATTTTCTCTCATTTATTTCTTTTTAGGTTTCCTGTCCTGCAGAATTGGAGCAGTCAATACATGCACACATGTCTGTGCATGGGAGCTGGTGCTGTTTACATGTGCATCTCCCCTTCACACATTTTAGAGCTTTGCACTGGCAATGCACTAGCTCCAAAACACTTTTAGGTGCTGGTGGAAGTGTCATCCAGTGGATTGCAAAACTCAAATTGACTTACGAAGCCTTGATTTTAGGCTAAATGCTTTGTAAGTGGAAATGTCCAGTCCTTCCTTATCTCTAACGATTTCTTACAGAGGTCATTTAGCCGTGAAAGCCTGAAAACTTCACGGTTTGCCAGTAAGCGCTCCTCCACCACTGTCTGACAGAAATGTCTGTAGCCTGCCTGATATGGATTTGCCTCCTCAGAAACCTCTCTCTTTGTTACTCTCAGGTATCTTGTGTAATTTGCGAAGCAGCTGTGGTGATACATGGCCTCTGATGCAACAAGATCTCTTCCATGGATTTGAAGCAACAGGTGTTCATCCTTCTTCCCCTAAGCAGCTCGAAGGAGTTGATCTGCTGTGGTTTACAAAGTTTATACTCGGGTAAATACTTTTTATATTAACATTTTTTATTAAACAACATAACTCAAAACACATACACATATTAAAAGGAAAAAATAATAAAAATCCATTGACACAAACCAGCCAAGCAACAGCAAAACCAAAAACAACAACAAAAAAGAGAGGTTGAAATGAAAATACACAATAACTGTCCACCACTGTTTACCTGCTGTAAATGTTAGACACTCAGAGAGTTTTTGCTTAACCCTCTCTCTGTTGTGCCTGATCTTGATGTATCTGTTCTCCTTGCAAAGCAGGCATGCAACAGGCAGGAGGTGTGGAGCCCTTTTGGGTTGTTCAGGGCCACTTGAAGAGCGCAGAACCCGAATCTTGGATGCAGCACCATCACTGGTATCTGGCAGTGGTTCTTCTGAACATTGTAATGGCACTAAAATGTAAGTTACAAGTGATCAAGAAATGGAAATAATGTTAGATTCACATTGTTTCTAACATTTATAAATAAGAAAAATACCTCTGATGTTGTGGAGACTTTTATTTTGCTCTGGTGATGCACTACAATCATTCATTTATGTGATCATTACATCACTGTGAGCTAGTTTGATTAATTTTCAATTTTTGCTACTGTTCCATTCTCTCAGACAGAGAAACATATCTGCTTTATTATGTTCACAGATAACTGTAATGATGTTGTCAACTGTATCAGCAATATCTTGCAATGAGTTAGCATATCACACCTTAAACAAATTTAGTCATCCTACTGGTAAATATTGCTTGCAGTATTGCAATAAAGATAATGCATCTGATACAAACCTTCATTTTCTTGGGCTGCCTTGGCTTGCTTACTGTTTGCTCTTTGGATGTGGTCTTTGTTTGTAAAGCTACTGTAGCATTCTCTGTGGTATCCCACATCACTTGGTACATCAGGGACATCTTGATCGCTGATATTAAATGTTGAAAATGCTTTTTCAGCAATAAGACTTTCTGCTGTGTTGAGGGTAACCCATTGTTTAGCACAAAAAATAAATTTCTCCCAGCTTTTCTTTGAAAAAGGTGTTACTGCAGAATTTGTGTCAGAGACCAAATGCATGCAGCACTTCATCTTCCCACGCAACGCCAAAAACGCGGGGGGTGTCACATTATAAGATGCTGTTCTGGAAGTACAGTGTGTGTGTATGTGTGTGGAACTACAGTGAAGAGGTCAAGTGAGGGGACAGATCAAGGGATGGACCAGAGCGGTAGAGGCTTATCCATCACCTAAAAAACCCCCCAAACAATCAAGTACATAGTTTTATTCTTAAAATTCAATTATGAACATTATTACATGTCAGTGTTGGGGAATATAAACAACACAGAGACAATTTAACAGACAACGTATGTTTTATTTTGATGTTGTGGTATTTAAATACAAACTTCTTTATAAAAAAAATTATTTGACACCGTTCATTTGCAGCTGTGTTGAATTGGAAAGATAACGTTGTGTAAAACATGACAAAGAACGTCAAAGAACGTTAGATATTTAACGCCAGGAGAAAACAATAGCGTTGAATTTGGCCGTGCAGGTGTACCATAACACTATTAGAAGTTATTAATAATTACCATGTAGACCAGCTTGTAAGCTTAATCGGAGGAAAAATGTATTTTATTTATTTAAAGTGTTTTTGAAGCCGTGGTTTGCATATTTTACCGCGGCTTCTTCCTGGTTGTCATGGAGATGACGTAAGTAGCCCGCTTCGTTTGCCTGCTCAAAATTCAAAGATTTTGCTCGCTCTCTTTCATTAATGTGCACAAACTGAAGTTGGAAACAAATACTTATATACTTAACATAATTTTATCTGTCTGCTGTGAAAAATATTCGTCCTTATGCGGCAGGGATCAATGAATAACACGTTTTTTTACTTCGGCCCATTGCCTAATAGATGAAGACAGCTTGTCCATCATTCTCCAGTTCAGCAGCCTCCACCTCCACAGGGTCCAGGACTGAGCTTGTTCAAACATGCTCCATCTCTGTCTCCTGGATCCTGTCTGCTCACAGCAAGTGAAGCTCTTCCAGTGTGGCTGGGTGTCTGGTGTTAGCTCTGTTAGCCATGTCTGTGAATAGCATGATGCTACTCTGCCCTCTGGTATTCCCTCTGTTGCTGGGTTAGCACAGCTAGCTGGTCCATCTTATTGGAGATAGATCTTATGTTCCCACTTACAATGGATGGAAGAACAGGTCCATGTCGTCACTTCTTAGGTCACATCTGAGAACCAGCACGTCGTCCTCACCTACTTCAACATCAGGCCTTACAGCAATTGGCATTGACATGCTACAGGCTGCTTACAGCTGAATTCACATGTAAACAATGCAGCCATGGTTACATGTAGGATCTCCAGACAAACACAATCTCCAGACAATCGCTGCTCCTCAGCGATTTTGTGGCTCTACCCCCTCCGCCCCGCTGATAGAACTGACCAATCAGAGCACAAAGGGCTGTGACGTTGTGAGGTTACTGGAGGTCATTCTCCAAACGGAGTGTTTCAACAAGATCTTCAGAATGGCCTAAAATGAGGATTTTGAGAACGCTATTTTCCTGGCAACAACTATTAAATAAAACAGAAATTGTAAAAATTTGTAAAAAAAATTCAAAATAAAAAAACACTTGAATTTAATAACATACATTGATAAAATTGCTCAAGTCATCATTTTTTGTTGTTTGCAAATGTTTTGCCACACATCAATCATGTATATTAGGCTGGCACTTAGGCAGTTGAATGAATCCATCCAGAATTAAAATCTATATTTTCTTCCAGATTAGTCTTTTTGTAGATGTAGTTATCTTCCCAGGGCTGTAAAACTTGAGGTTAGCCACAGGTGCATGGAAAGTTGGTGGGCTGTTGATGTTGTAGGAGGTGAAGTAGAGCAGTGGCAGGCTTTATTGACAGATGGGATGAAGACTTAGTTCAACAAAACGTTGAATAATAATTTTGTTTAGTGTCAATGTCTCTAATCATCAATACCCTCTGTGAGAATTTTTTTTTTTTTTTAATTCAAATTTTTTTTTTGAAAGATACAAGAGCCACTGCAAGATTTAAACAGCCGCAGGTTGCAGACCCCTGTTCTGTGGGGTCATCTGGCCTTTGTCCCTTTCTGCCCTCAGCTGAAACGCAGACAGCAGTCGGTCTCAGGACCCTTTGCTTACTGTTCTTGTTGGGAGTTTTGAAGCCAAAGCAGGTTTTTCTGCAGCAGATTTGTTGCGTGCCATAGAGTTAATCTTGGTGACTCTCCTGAGGTTAATGAAACATGCTCATCTGCCTCAGTCTGTCTAATTAATCTGTCTGAAAGCAGATCCAGTCCCAGCTTCACTGCCTGGATGCTGTGTAGTGACATCACTGACTGGCCATTTGGCTCTGCTGTCCACTGAGGCCTAAACAAGCTGTTAACAGACTGCCTTGCATGCTGACCAAAAGGTTTGCCCAGCATGACTATTTGACTGTTGGGGGGAAGAAAGCAAAGTGGGCTGGCTGTTTGAAATGTCCTCCTTTAAACCACAGACTATGTTTCTGCGCTCACTCATGAAGCAAACATTAAAGGCCCTCAGACAGCTGAGAAATTACCCGTTTGCCCAGTGAACACTGCATCTATGGTCCAGTCCACCCAGTCTCCTGTACTAAAGAAGCAGCTGTGAAGTGGACTTGGAGACAGTCTGGTTTTTGGATGAGTTGTGGATTACACTGTGAACTGGTGGCTACAGTAGAAGAGAAGTTGTGAAGCGCACACAACGACTGGCAGGACATCTGAAACACTTTTCCTGGCAACAACTATTAAAGACATAATTATTCAGCCAGACTAAAACACTCTTCACACATTATTACATACAAACATCATGATGCACCCTAGTAACGGTGACTTAATTCTGTCTGTGAGGAGGTTTCATTTACTGTGGTAGCATCATTTAGTCAGCCCTGACTAGGGATGGGTACCTTTTACATTTGAAACGATACGGTACCAATTCCTGGTACGTGGCAATCAGTACCGGTACTCAACGGTACCAATTTTAGGTACTTTTATGTGTTTATGTAGTAAAAAATATCAATTTGTTTACAGATAAAATTTTAATTCTTTTCAATTTAATATTTTTATTCTTAAATATATAACTTTGCAATGCTGTGTTCATGTCCAGCATAGAAAATCACCTATTCTTCCACTCTCTCACAGCCACAAAGATGCATTTAGGTACCTAAACATGGTACCTTTTGATTTTACATGAATTGGTACCCGGTAATTTTGACAGAATTCGGTCGGTACCTTTAAAAGTACCTAATTTGGTACCCATCCCTAGCCCTGACAGACCCTGTTCAGATCAGTCGCTCCATTCAGCAGCAAAGCACTTTTTAAGATAATGCTGCTGACGCTCAGGTTTATTGAGGACTAAAACTGTTGCAAACAATTTTTTTCAAACGATTAATCTAATGACTATTTTTTAAATTAATCTAGCAAATATTTTTTTCATTTAGCAGTACTTGATCAGTTTAACTATTTACACAGTAAGGATGTCACATTGCGCTTATGATGAAAACTCTGGACCATGTTGTAGCTACAGCTGCAACTAATGACAATTTTTGATGTTGTATAATCTCTCTTTTATTTCATGTTGTAACCTAATTTGGACTGTGTTTTGCATCAGTGGCTTTGGAGTGAACACCTGTAAAATCCAGCCTGTGTAAATTAAACCATGGTGATGCTTGTTGACATTATTTCTCCTTCCTTTAAATTAGGGATGCTCTGATACTGATTGGTGGTATTGGTTATTGGTATATCGTAGGGATGGACAATTAATTGGATTTTAATCGTGATTTCAATTTTGCCATCTGACAATCATAAAAACAATATAATCGAAGAAAAACAATTAATATGTCACACAGTGTAGATGTATGCAAGTTCCTGTGCTTCATAGCTCTTCTGTGTTCCATGTGCAGCCACAGAGAGTGTGTGTGACTTATGTGTATCAATAATACTGTATGTGCCACTTGCTGGTTCTTTAAAGTTGTGTTTAAATCAGTACTGAAGTTTTGGAATAAATGAATAATTGTGTATTGTGATTTCAATATCACTTAAAATAATCGGGATTCTTATTTTTACCATAATCGCCCAGCCCTAGTGTAATGGTGCCTCTCATGGCCCGATCGGTATCAGTGGGAAGAGATCCATGGTACCAATCTAGGCAAACAGCTCTATGCTTTTTTGCTTTGCATTTTGCTGCATTACCAGTCACCAGGGTATAAAAGTTTACATTTGAAAAGAACTTGTGTACAATCTGAAGAATTGTTTTTTTTCTGATTGAGACTTAATGATTTTATAGTTTCAATAGATACTACTTAAATGGCAAATACCTTGTATGTCAGAATTAACAAGATGACTCAGAAATTACATAAAAAATAATATGACTTTAAATAGTGTTGCACTAACAAGGAACAACAGATTAATGTTTCACACCAACATAAGTCCATCAATTATTGTTGGTTGTTGAAAGCACAAAGTGGTAAATAACCGGATATAAAAAAGAGAACTATTTACATATAACTTTGATAAGTATTTGTATATTAGGAGGTTTAAATATTTTTCTTAAAGCACCTCATATCTGTGACCAACATCTGCTAAATGTGCTTTCCTAGTTTTCACTGCATTTACCCATAGTTAGGTTCTCTCATCTGGTTGGCCAGCCCTGTGTCATGTGCAGGTAACGCGGAAATGAAGTTGTTGTTTGTGGTGTTGGTTGGAGAGACCACTTATCAGTGACGTTGGGCTTGTTTTCTAATGATTAGTTGCTTTGCTTTGCGGAAGCTGTCAGGCTGTCTAAGCCGGAGATGCAGAGCCTCTGGCAGTGCATAGTGCCATCGGGGCGTGGAGGTATTTCCTCAGCAATATTCCTCATGTATGAACTTAGTGACCATTTCCCATAAAAGTATCCATTAAGGCGGAGCATCATGCAGTGAACTGAAGTTGCAGATGAGCATTTACCACCTGGTATTTCATTTCACTATCTGACAACAACAATAAAAACAAAACGATGCATCGACTGTTATGATTCACGTTGATGACTTTTTTCGGTCAATGTAGTCGATTATGCCAACTAATCATTGCAGCCCTATCGAGGACGCAAAGTAATTGAGTTTTGATCTTTAAGGGTCTAAAGCTGCGTTTCCAGCAAGCAGTCTGGGTCGGTTCAGTACGGTTTGGGGCGGTTTGGGACAGTTAAGCCTGATCCCGTTTGCGTTTCCACAGCAAACTGTGCCCTCTCGTGGTGGGCGGCGTGTAAGCTGGATGCCAGAAGCCGCAGCTGTTAAACAATAGCGCGAGACTGTAGCAGCTTACCCCGCTGTTAAATCCAACAAAGAAGAAAAACGCAATACAGTAAACAAAGAGCATAGATAAAGACATGCAGCATTCCGTCCTGTCTGTGATTGGCATGTAGCTCTCTGTTACAAAGAACAATCAAGCTTTGTTTCAGAGAAGTCTGTGTGCAGCCAGGAGAAATGCAGCTGCTGTCGGGGTAAGTGACGATTTGACCTATCAATGGTCTGCAGTGTGTTGCTCCACCTTCCGAGAGCGGATCGGTTCAGTCTGGCACCCATACGAAAGGGTCCCAAAAAAGTAGGTCGGCTCGTCTCGGTTTTTAGGGATCTGTCCCGGGATAAGTCAGTGGAAACGCCGCAAAAAGCGCACCATACCGAGACGAACCGAACTGGTCTGCTTGGTGGAAACGCGGCTTAATAAAGCATGAAAAAAAACTGCTCTCCCTTGTGGCTGGCTGCAGTATAGGTCAAAAACTCTGTCACCCAGTCATTCAAGATGGGTTGTGGTCAAACTTTAAAAAATAAGAACACCTGGTAGAAATGTTTCTCTCATCGGTATGCTGTGGTGATATGAAGATATTTTTTGGCTGTGTTGTGTTCCAGTCCTCTTTTTTCTGAAAAGTTTCTTTTTTCGTTAGTTATTAGAGGTTAAAAAACGAGGCTGTACCTCATGTTTAACAATGATAGACAGCTGACTTTCTTGTGTAGATTTTTAACATAAAGTAAGATACATCAGGAAGGACAGTGAAGAAGAGATTACACTCTCAAAAGAAAAAAAGAAAATTATTTTTGTCACCGGCCCCACTTAGAGTGCCTTGTCTCTACTGCACAGAGTGGCTGCACAATGGTGGTGCCTTTGACAGGGGTACTATGGCTTCAAAGCTGTACAAATGGTAAAAGGTGGAGCCAGGCTGTCCATTCTGAATAGTCTGTGGTACTGATGTCCAACTTTGTTTAAGTGTTTGCAGTTCAGCAAAAAAAAAGAATCTCAACCGAAGGAAAGGTAGTGACTAGTAACACTAACAAGTGTGGAGACATTGACAAAGAGGTGGATCTGAAGTTTCTCAAACATAGAAAAGTACTGTGCGGATGAAATGTGGCTCAGGAACTGAGGACCAGAGAGGAGAGCCTAGCTCAGTGCCTGGGGTGTTCCCAGAGGAGCTGAGTCTTCAGCTTTGTCATGAGTTGGGCGACAGTCAGGCTGATTTGGATTAGGAATGCACTGATCCTGAGCCTGGTATCAGTCTGATCCAGCTCTTAAAAAAGCCGTAACTGTGTTGATGGCAAGGGCCAATCCATAGTTCTGATCCAGGAAAACAGCTCTGTGCCTTTGTTCTATCCTACGCTCCTAACTACTTGATTTGGAGTGTTACATCTAATTTACTACCTAAGTTTTTTGCTGCATTACCAGTCTACAGGGTATAACAGTTAAACATTGAAAAATAATTTCTGAACATTCTGAAGCTTTGGTTTTGCTGATTAACATTTAAATAGTTTATACTTAAAAAAAAATATTAGTTTTAGTAATTCCATCTACACATTTTTGCCTTCTACCCAAAACAGTACCAGACTGATCCCATGGTGCAGCATACATGTTATTAACTAACACTGATATCAGATTGGTTTTTGGTATTAGTCCACACCAGCCCAGGTATCTGTACTGGTATCAGAACCAGAAAAGTTGGATTGGTGCATTCCTAATTTGGATCAAACAGGTGTTTGTTGTGCCAGAATCCAGACAGCTGGCAAGAAACTGAGCTCTTAACTCTTTGACAGGTAAGGCAGAAGTAAAACCTACCTGTGCTTTTCACCTGGAGCTGAGTGGATGGTGTTGTGGAGTAGGGAGTGATGCTTGAGATCCCCTTTTTCCATATGTAAAGGACAGACCAACCCCTGAGCAAACAGTAATTACCAAGCTCAGACCTTCTAATCTAACAGATTTAGAGGCCAATGGCAGACAGGATGATTTACTCAGTTACTTCCTCTTCACAAAAAACAACAACAACAAAAAAACACTGGGAAACAGTCAAAAAGCAACAAATGTGAGTCCTCTGTCCTCACCTGCACTGTGGACCTGCAGATGTGTCAGCTTCATGTTCATTTCACCCTGACAGTTTGTAGAAAAGTTCTGCTCTGAATTACACATCTTCTGTGTGTGTGTGTGTGTGTGTGTGTGTGTGTGTGTGTGTGTGTGTGTGTGTGTATGTGTGTGTGTGTGTGTGTGTGTGTGTGTTTTATGTGCTCCATTAGCCAGTGGGTAATCTGGCAGAGTAAAGAGCCTGTGTGGGCTTGTTTATGACCCTACTAAGACAACACAGTTGTGTGACTTTAAGCCTTTAAGTGTTTGTTTGTGTGTATGCGTGTGTGTGTGTGTGTGTGTGTGTGTGTGTGTATGTGTATGTGTGTGTGTGTGTGTGTGTGTGTTCCTGTACACACAATATAACTGTGATCCAGTCGATGTATATCTTTCTAAAACTACTTATGGTCTTAGTTGAGGATTCCATCTTCAGCTTCAGTGTTATGTGTTTTCTTCTTGAAGGTTTGATTTAGGAACTGGCGTGTGGGGAGTTCAGGAGACAGGTCTGCCGACAGGTCGCTTAAGTGGCTCATGCCCTGGGGGGAGTCCCCATCCGTTTACGTAGAGTAGTTGTTATCACGTTCCCCTAAAGGTCCCTGGTTTGAGACTACGCGGAAATACTAGTTCTTCTTTTACCTCTGTGCAGAGATGCAAACAATTAATCGATAATCGATTAATCGTCAATAAGAAGTTACTCATTTAAAGTAAATGAATTGCAATTAATCCCATTTCTAACCCGCATGAGGGCACGCTCCACGCCAGACATCTTTGACGCATACGCGGGAACACAAGAGAGGCAGACCTGACAATAACAACAAGACAAATGAAAAGGAGAGGACAAACTTTCCTAAAGATCCACCACCACTCCTTGACTCAAGTACTGCAGCATGGTGAAAGGTAAATTAAGGCAGGTTTTCAAAAGTGGCAAACCTTGTTCTCATTATTTGTATCAAAAACATGGAGACAGTCTGGTCTGAAAAGCTCTCAACTCCTTAGCAGCACAAGTGGTTCTTTATAGAGTTGTTAAACTTCTGGGTATTGTCTATTTACGGGGAGTGGCTGACCTGATCAACAGGTAGGAACCCTGCAGCTGTAAGTGAGCAGGCATAAAACCCGCCTCTTTCCTCCTCTGTCAGTGCCAGGCACAGTCTCATCATTGTAAGCTAACCACAGGGCTCACTGGACCAATGACAGATAACTTAAATACACTCACAGGCCACTTTATAAGGCACACCTGTCCAACTGCTTGTTAACGCAAATTTCTAATTAGCCAATCACAGCAACTCAATGTATTTAGGCATGGAGACATGGTCAAGATGATCTGCTGCAGTTCAAAGCGAGCATCAGAATGGGGAAGAAAGGTGATTTAAGGGACTTTGAACGTGGCATGGTTGTTGGTGCCAGACGGGCTGGTCTGAGTATTTCAGAAACTGCCGATCTACTGGGATTTTAAACCACAACCATCTCTAGGGTTTAGAGAGAATGGTCCCAAAAAGAGAAAATATCCAGTGAGCGGCAGTTCTGTGGGCCAAAATGTCTTGTTGATGCCAGAGGTCAGAGGAGAATGGACAGACTGGTTGGAGCTGATAGAAAGGCAACAGTAACTCAACCATGTCCATCCCTTTATGAGCACAGTGTACCCATCTTCTGATGGCTACTTCCAGCAGGATAACGCTTTATGTCATAAAGCTGGAATCATCTCAGACTGGTTTCTTCAACATAACAATGACTTCCCTGTACTCAAATGGCCTCCACAGTCCCCAGATCTCAATCTAATAGAGCACCACATCCAAATGTGGTGGAACAGGAGATTGGCACCATGGATGTTCAGCCGACAAATCTGCAGCTACTGCCTGATGCTATCATGTCAATATGGAGCAAACTCACTAAGGAATGTTTCCAGTAACTAAGATAGACCCTTAGCCATTTGTTGCTCTATTTGGTGTCCCCTCTGCAGCCTTACAGCTAGCCAAATGGAAGAAGGATCATTCTGCACTGATCTGTATAAAGTTGAAGACACACTCTAAGTGGATCTTTAAACAGACTGAATGCAATGTGATCCCCCTTCATTTCATATGTTGGGCGTCTACATTTCCCTGCAGTTTAGAGTGATGATTCTATGTTTATACACAGATTCTTGTGTATTAAGCTGTGTATGTGGATCTATATTTGCACACTTATTCTATATCTCGCCCCTACCTGTGCAGGAGGCAGGATTTGGGGTGTGTGTAGCACTCAGAGTCTTACAGACTTTTGTATGTTTCATTTTCTTTGTCTGAAATGGGTTGACCTGTAATTGATCATGTGTAAAATGTGTTTAATTGTATTTCATTCTAACTTGTTTATTTTCCTTTCCATTTTTATCTTCTTTTAATTTCAATGCTCATAAAGTTTCCTGCATAACGTTTCCTGCATAAAAATTTGCAAGTACAGTTATTGATACTATGATGCACCTTTAAAAGCTCAATTTAAAAAAAACATCAACAAAAAACGACCCCAACTTTTTGTCTCGTATCAGGTCCTCCAGGGCAGGGTCCAGTCAGTTAGGTTGGGTCAGCTTTTCCAATGTGGTGTCTGTCAATGATAGGCTTCCAAACTCATCATAGAGATGGTTATGCTGTAAATCTGTCATGTTCATGCGTATCTTTATGTGTGTTTTTATTGTGGTGTGTGTGTGTGTGTGTGTTTGCGTGTGTGTGTTTGCGTGTGTGTGTGTGTGCGTGCGTGTTTGTGTGTGTGTGTGTGTGTCAGGACAGAAGTGTAGGGCGAGTGGAGCAGCTGGATCTCCATCTACAACCACTCAGTGCCGGAGGACAAAATGTTAAACAGACAAGTGATAAGGTAAACTTTCACACACATACACACAGATATACTGAACAGTTGTCAGACTGAGCTCACACACTCTTTTAATCACATCCCTGTGTCACTTCTCCTGTCTGAGGACGCGGTCACACTGGCCATCCAAAATGTGCCGTGCTTAAGCACAATTGCCCCCCCAGCTGGAGAGTACGGCCAGCGGTCACACTACCCCAATATGAACCAGACTTTAGCGGGTATCTCACACGCGCACAGCCCGCCTATGTCATTGCGAAGCATTTGTTTACATGAAGTGCGATCTCATCAGAGTCAGCACAATGAGACACAGAGAGCACTCCTACAACTTTAGAGACATTTGGACTTATAGTAAGTCGTTTTCGCCCGACAAAGCCCTCTAACACCCCCGCTTTGTTTAAAATGATTTTCGAGAGATTAGGGCTGCACGATTATCGCAATCGCAATCGCAATGTCAGCACATGCAATTACGTAATCGCACAAGAGGTTATCACAATCGCAATCACAATGTCAGCACATGCAATTCAGATTTTTCTCCATGGTAACCAAGCAAGTCTGTAGACTCATCATGACACAATTTTTTTTATTAAATCGCAACGGCAATATTGTCCACCTAATCGCAAATCGCACCTTGTCCCCAAATCGTGCAGCACTACGAGAGATGCGCTCGCGGTGATTATACATAAAGGATCGCACGCGCTGTCCGTGTGCTCGTGCATGAAGTAAACCGTGCCGAAGCCCACCTCTTCGAAGCGTGCCGAAGCAGGGAAGGGAATCGTGCTTGAGCACGGTACAATTGCGGTCACACTTGCCATTCCAAACGTGCTTTACGGCTGAAGCGTGCTTAGGTACGGCACGATTGGCCAGTGTGACTGCGTCCTAACTCATACGGCCCATTTAGAAGCCTGTTACCTTCCTCAGGTGAAGATTACTTACTTGCTTATTTTCTTTGTGTGTGTGTGTGTGTGTGTGTGTGTGTGTGTGTGTGTGTGTGTGTGTGTGTGTGTGTGTGTGTGTGTGTGTGTGTGTGTGCTCTTTGTCAGGAGGAGGTGTTTCAGTGGTGGGGGGAGTGGTCCAGCTGGTCCTCCTGTTCCAGGAGCTGTGGAGGAGGAGTGAGGAGCCAGGAGAGACACTGTCTCATACAGAGGTATTTTTTCAGCTCATGCTCAGTCCTGTTTCTGGCTGAAGCAATTTGTTGATGATGACCACTTAAGTTGGTGACAGTTACAGCCACTGATTCATTGGAGACGCACATCCATGTGTTTTGAATCTGAGTGCTGACTTAAGATGGACATCCTGCACCTGTCCTCTGTGCTGGTAGTGTGGCGTCTGAAACAGTGATGATGAGGGCAGGTAGAACACACAGATCAATAAAACAGGACTGAGACATCACGTGTCGTTACACTGTCTGCTGTGTGTAACATGCAACACAGCAACCTTGGAAACTGAAGGTAAACCAAGAGAAACATGGCTAACGCCGCAGCATCCTGAAATATCTGCAGGCTAGAAGTGTTTCACTGTGTCTTCAGAGAAAGAGCTGCCTGAGGAGAGGGCACAGCTGTTAGAGCCAGTTTAACTTTTAGACCTTCAAGTCATTAGACCTCTTGCTCTGTAGCACAAAAAAGCAAAGCAAAGCCTTACCGTGTAACCACAGTTAGCACGGTTAGCACAATCAAACTAAACCATCCATCTTACATGATTTAACTGGCAAAATTAGTCAATGTTCTGTTGGATTTAAAAGCTGATCAATGAATAATAACACTGAGGTGATTATGCCATTCATTCTCAGACTAGGGGGATAATTGTCTCATTAGTCACCAGTGATGAGTCCTGTTAAATAAAAGGGGGTTTTACTTGGTCCCTTTTTAGTGTACAGCATCATGATGTTTTTTTTTTTTACTGTCTACTTGTTAAATTAAGTGTTTAGTGATTAATAGACCCTCTTACGTGGCTGGTTGAGCTGCAGGCAAATGGGCTTAGTGTAGTCAGGCCGTCTACTAACCAGGAGCAGTGTTTTTAGGATTTTAAGATTGCAGTGTCTGTTTGAGGGGAAGCATGGAATGAATATCGTATCTTAAATCAAGAGCATTTTGAATTGGTTTGAGAGCAGTATTTTATTGATTTCATGCTCAGATTTTGTGATATTGTCTCTCAAAACTCTGCTCTTGCGCTCAAATTTGCTCTGTGCGTGCTCTAACTGTTTCCTCGTGCTCAGTTATAATGCTGCCCGTGCTCAAACTGTCTCCTCGGGCCTTTTTCAAACCGCCCCCTACACACTCTCCCTACCCACTAACCCTCCGTTTGCGCATTCTCGCGGAGGGTCCGCCACATTAAGGGCCATCCCAAACCGATCCAAGGGGAGGGGTAGTGGGCTATAAAACCCTCCACAAGCAAGTCTGCACCGATGCCGACTCGCTGAACACGTGTAGCGCTAAATTGTGTCCGGTGTCAGCCATGGAGGAAGCAACATACGAATGTAAGTTCCACGCACATGTGCCTGCACAAATACTGTAAAACTAACAGAAATATTTAATGAGTGCAGATGTTCACAAATTTAGATGTACATGTCATTGATGAAGGCCTGCCTTGCATTTGTTCGGACAGTTTGTGTGTATCTGAGTGTCTAATATTTACAGGGACTTTAACAAAAACAAAAGAATTCATTCAAGTGAGAGTGAAACATGAAAAACTCTTCAATAAAAAAAATAAATGCAGCCAAAGAAGCGTGGGAGTAAGTTTCTTTTGTATTTTCTACGTTATATTTTCTTTTTTTTATCTTTGTCTATCTGTTTCCGCCTGAGATCGAGGGAAGTTTCTGTCCCAAAGCTGTATTTATACCCTACACCCTGATGAAGTGAACTTCATTCAGTTGCGAGTGTGACTCCGTGACGGAGTGCACTCCGTCGTGGAGGGGGAGTGTGTAGGGGGCGGTTTGAAAAAGTCCCCTCGTGCTCGGTTATAATGCTGCGCATGCTCAAACTGTCTCCTCGTGCTCGGTTATAATGCTGCGCGTGCTCAAACTGTCTCCTCGTGCTCGGTTATATTGCTGCGCGCGCTCAAACTGTGTCCTTGTGCTCGGATATAATGCTGCTCGCGCAGATTTGCTGCGCTCACACTCCGGTTCTTCCTCTCGCACTAAGGGAATATTTGCTCACAGATCTCTGCCTGCGTTCGGAATTTTTTTGTGAATCAACCAATAAAAGGTCGACTAGTATTGACCAATCAGATTATCCCTGTTTGTTTATGGGTATGTTTGCTGTTGTTCACGGAGCGTCACATACGGGCGGGCACTCTTTCAACCTGGTTTATCAGCCCCTGACCTCCAGGGGAGTAATAAATGTGATTTCTTTAATTTTTTTGTCCACTGTTAAAATCAAATATAATTCAATAAATATACAAGCACCTGTGTTTTTCAACTGAAATAACTATATTGTATACCAATAGCTGCATGAGACAGTGCTCTTTGCGGTGTGCTGGTGGAGAAAACTGTGTCACCATCATGAAGCTAGCGAGACAACAGCTCTCATAAAAAATGGACCGACAGAGTCAAGAAAATCAGGAAAGTTTTTTTAAATTCATTCTAATGAAAACTATATTGGGCTGTGTACTGAATATTTGATCATATACCTGGGGTTATAGATACATGGAAACTAATCAAAAAATATATTTATGTAGGCTAACCCTGTATTTGTTTAATTTGTTTTGAAAATGATTTTTAACATTAATAAATGCAAAGTATGATCATACTGTAATCAAGTTGTGATCCTTTAGGAGGACTTGGAAAGGGGCTTATCCAAACATTAAATGGTAAATGGACTTGAGCTTATATAGCGCTTTTCTAGTCATGGAGTACTCAAAGCTGCTGTACACCACAGGTCACACCTACCCATCCACACCCATTTGCTCTCACATTCACTCACTGATGGATCCAATCTTTACTATAATGTACTATCCATCAGTACATCTAACACAATCACGCCCTTTTCATACCCATTCACACACCACTGACGCAGCAGTGGGAGCAACTAGGGGTTAAGTGTCTTGCCCAAGGACACATCGTCATGTGTCACCCAGAGCTGGGCTTGAACCTGCAACCTTCCGATTACCGACCAAGCGCATTCTCCAACTGCACCACCGATGCCCCACATTATGCTTATCAATTAGTCATCATTACGTTAACCATTGATTAATGCTTACAGACCATGTTAAAACAGTGCCTGGCTCTAACGTGTTTGCTCATCATGTTTATCTCAATCTCCAGTAATCATGCTGTAGACTGGAATATGAAACATCTATTTTACACGGTTTATTAGTCTATCAGTAATATCCTGGCAGCAGGAAGAGGCTTCCTAATATCAGTAATTAATGTTAATTTATAGCTGATAACGAAGGACATAAGGGCATTTATACCTTACTTAATGCATTGGCTAACCAAGGTAAAGTAGCTTATTAACTGTCATACAGGTGTAGTATTGTTCAGACATAATGCTAGGTATATGATCAAATATTCAGTGCACAGCCCAACATAGTTTTCATTAGAATGAATTTTAAACAACTTTCCTGATTTTCTTGACTCTGTCGGTCATTTTTTATGAGAGCTGTTGTCTCGCTAGCTT